>NW_015117029.1:0-24174 GCF_001443285.1 Poecilia latipinna | reverse complement strand
AAGAACTACAAAGAAATAATTTTGGTTTTATAATTAACTATTTTTTTTCCTTTTTAAACCATTCAGAAGTTCAAGTGTGGAGAATCTCCTACATGACTTTCAGACGGAGCACAGAATTCGTGGTTAAAACTCGCCATCCATGTTTGTAAGACAGAAGACGCCAACCATCACACTACCACCACCATGTTCAACTTTAGGTATGATGTTTTTGTGATTTCTGTTAGTTTACCCCGTACATAATGGGAAGCAGAGGTTAAAAAATGTTCCCGTTTAGTTTCACCTGTCAGCAGGACAGTTTTTCCTGTGGTCTTGAATTTATTTTGTAAATGTTAATTTTGGTCAATGGATGCCATTTCTCTTAGTCTGTTTCTGATTATTCATTTATGAACTTGGTTGGACAATCCAGGAAAGGTTCACTACATTTCGTGTTTTACAATTTGTGGATTATGGCCGGAGTCGGTTTGCGTTAGAAATGGGTTTGTAACCCTTTCCAGAAGGAATTAGCCTAATTTTTTCTTGAATTTCTTTAGTTCAAGGCATGTTGTGTTGAGTTTTCAGAACTTTTATTTTACTTTTTGTCGGCAGCTTCTGTTAAAGTGACTTCCTGATCATACAGGCCGGGCATCGACCTTTCTTCAGTGCTGTAAGTGAAACCAAACTCAGCTTTCCAAAAATGGTAAATTACAGTGAAATCGTGATTTAACAAAGTGGGTTAATGCTTTGTTCTTTTTTGTTTGTTTGTTTCTTTAAGAAAGGGTCAGACTTTCTTTTTCATAAAAAATAAAATAATTGCATTAAGTAAAAAGATGTTGGAACACAGAGTGAATTCATTAAAAATAAAAAATAAAAATAAAAAATCCTGGCTTGTGAGGAGCCAACCAGTTAATGAATTTTGCATCGGGCTGTGCCACCCTTTGGGAAAATTAAATGCAAATCAGTTAGTAACCTTTTGAGCAATTCCGCTCACAATCAGGCAAACAAACAAACAAACGCTATAAACCTCATAACCTCTTTGGCAGGTGGAGCACATGCTCGCTAAATAACTAAATAAAACCCACGGAGTGAGAGGCATCTTGTTATATTAATCTTCTTCCAACCAGGAAAATGCCTTCAATTAACCTGCCAAAAAAGCGGCGCACCATCAACACATCATTAACTCAATGAGATCCTCTCAATCAAGTCACAAGAAGGAAGCCTTCCTTTGGTTAGCGTGCACCACTCTAAAGCGTTTTTAATGTAAGATGCCTTGATTCAAACCTTTTTTTGCTGCCAAATTATTGAATAAAGATGTATGAGCCCCATAACAAAATATTAGTTATATTTGATCTGTTTATGTTATTCAGTCATAAGACTGATGCAAAGTGCTGTTACCCATTCAGCATCCGAGTGTCTCAAGAACCCTTGATCATTCATGTAGCGTCTTTGAAAAAGAAATGCGGACCGTAGATTCTGACATTAGCGTTCGGGATGTCGATGCATGCTGCCACATCTGTAGCACTCAGATCGTATTTTAGGCTTGAGTAGCCTCGCTGATGGGCCATCTCCTTTCTGTACAACTTGGACAAAACTATTGTCTTGTCCAACACCCCATCGGCTTGTTTTTGGAAGGAAAAATGAACCTCCCTGCCCAAGAGAAGTGGCTTTTTTCCTTTTTGTAGAAGTTGTCCGTGCGTCACATTTACGGATGTACTAGAAACACAATACAAAGGTTCCGATTTGGGACGTTTGTATGTAAAAAACAAAATCAGGTTACTGCTTTGATATTGTTTATCAAGTTAGTCTATGTAATTAATTGAAATTAACATGTAAAAATGTCAGTCCTACATTAAATATAAAATTGCTAAATCTCAATCTAACTGCATTGTTTCCAAACTAATATATTAATCATTTTAAATCACCTCTGAGCATTTAAACTCGGTGAAGCTGATAATCCACATTTTGGAACTCCAAGCAAGTTTGAATGGAAAAAGTTTAAAAAAAATAATCTATGCTGTATATCTGCAGCAAAACAATTATTACTTGCTCTAATTTCAAACTGTAAAAGCAGTTGAAGATAAAAAAAAAAAAAAAAAATCAAGCTTTGCTTTAAGTCAAAAGATGTCTTTCTTTACAGGAAGCTTTCACTACAATACGAAGTGTAACATTTAGACTTGAACAACAAAACCCGTTTCCTTTTTGTCAGTCTGAAGACGCTCTCAGCACTTTGATGAATAAACCGCTTGATATTCCATCAAACTCCTTCTCTGTCACTCAGCCTGCCTGAATCTCTCCTGCCTCGGTAAAGGTTTAGTTTTTGTGATATTCCTCCTCCTCCTTTTCTTTGTTTTCCTAGTCTCCCTTGAACGGGCTTTTTACAGACGCAGCGTGAAGTACCGGAGGCTTCGCAGCAGCAAGCGAAGGTTAAAAGATTGCATGGCGGCCAGGCAGGCCCTGACAGTCCGGGCACTGGATCAGTCAGTGGATTTGGGGGCTGGTGGCTAAAGCTTGTCCCCCTGAGGTGCACTGATGGAGTGACTTGCTTCATACTGGACCCAATATGTGTGTGTGTCAGTCCGTCTGGACTCAGGATTTTGTCTAGCCCCCAGTAGACTCTGTGGCCTAGATGTAGAGTTCAACAAACAGAAGACTTCCATGGCCTAGAAAAATAAATTTCACCAAGTTAGGCCTACCGTGACTTGTTTACAGTTCTTGCTGCATTTCTTAGTAACTGCTTCAACAGTAATGCTCTAAGCAGTACATGTGCTTCTTATTGCAGCTGTTGAACTACTTAATAAAAAAAAAGGTTATGCAGCTTTCCTGTTGCTTCAGAAGCAACTGCTTCCCTCTTTAAAAAAAATCCTTATGAATATTTGATCTGCATTTCTCAATAATCCATAAACATTTGATTCATTCTATGCATAGATTACATAAAAGAAAAATTAANTCNCNGGCCAGAACCTTAAAATTCATGTGTTTCCGGTACACCGGTAAATCTGACGCACAAGTTACATCTGCAACCAGCTGTGGACGATACAAACACTTCTCTTTTGCCTCAACATACAATGTGATATGAAGTTGGAAAAGACCAAAGTTGTGTGCAAATTGTGGACAAACGAGTTGGTCTGTCATTGACTAAGCACTAAATGCAAATGTAGCAAGCAAACATGTTGCAAAAAGCATGGGGGTTGAATAACCTAAATAATTTATTAAAAACGATATTTAAGTTCACAAGTCTTTCTACTCAATAATGAAGCGGCAAAAAACTATTAAAAAGTTAGTTTTTGAGTAAAATGCCTTTGACTAGACTCTGTAATTAACTCAATCAAATTTTTTATAATCCCACTAGAAGTTTTTTTTTTTCGTTTCACCCAATAAGTATAGCATTTTAGTTTGAGCACATTTAGGTCCTTAACAACCGTCATGACATTTCTGCGTTGCCATGTTCCTCTTATCACTGCGTGGGTTTCTACCTGATGCTCCAGTTTTCTCCCATGCATTTACCTTGTTACTTTACGTTGCCCTAAGGCATGGCTGTGTGCATGTGCTGCTATATGGCTTGTGTGTTTGCGTTGGCTGTGTGATGGACTGGACAGGTGTACCTGACCAGCAGTCAACAGTGTACCCATTGACTGCTGGCATACAGTCCAGCTCCACTGCAGCTTCAAACAGGATTGAGCTGGTAGCTGAAAATGAGTGAGAAACTGATTTATTCTGCTTTCGGTGACTCAATTCGTCCATCTTTGTAGTTTTTATTGTCATAAAATCCCCACTGGTTGTGTTCTAAAGTGCATTCTGAAATTTGGTAGAGAAAAATTTGCAAACTAGACACCATTCTGTAACTTTATTTATTCAAATGTTTTACTTTTTGTGTTATTTTATGACGCATATAATGAATAATTGATACGACGCTGTCAAAATATATACAGCAGAGATTCCCCTGAAATACCTCAGCATGCAAGGATTTATATTTAGACTTCTGTTCTTAAAACATAACATTGACGCCAGATTTTTATTTATTTTTTTTCAGTGAGTCATACTGATGTTGAATGTAAGGTCGCCACCGCCGCTCTCCGTGCACAATCCGCAGTTCTCTTCATTTTCATACCTCTGCATCCTAAAAATGGAGAGCTTTGGAAGTCGGTAATTTAAAAGAGGATCTGAAGGGAGGCTGTGGCTCACTTGGAGCGTTTGAATGGCGTGCCATTCGACATGTAACGGGGGAAACAAAGCGAGAGTGCGTCTTTGAACTGAAAGTTGGGGGCACCATTTGTAGCGGTGGGACTGGAGGCAATTTGTTTGATAGAGATGTGCCACTGAGGGAAGCTTTTCATTAAAAGTCACTGGAGTTGAGAAGAGAAAGCAGAGTTCCACATTCTTTATATTATTTCACAAAAGCAGGAATGAAGCAAAATCCAAGAAACCACAATGGGTGTGAATGCTGCTTCCTTGGGTTATGACTGCCTGTGCCTTTATGCCCCCCCGTTTTTAAATATCCTTGCCAACAACTAGCAGTTATTGGCAAAGATATTATAACATGTGACGACATGTGAGGTCGTCACATGTTATATTTTGTTGACATAATTTCTGATGCATTTTAGTTTATGTACAGTTCTTCTTCCTGAAATTGCTGGCATGAGTCCTATGTCGGAGAAGGCTTTGAGCAAGGAATGTCATTTAAGAGCAGTTATTGCTAGCTGAGTGTTTTGGTGTTGAGTTTGTAGGTTTAACGATGAAAGACGATGGATGACATGAACTCACAAAAGGTGCATTTACTGTTTTTAAATATTTACTTATTGAAATTTGATGAGATTCTTCTGTATTGTTTAGATAAACGGAGGGATGGAGTCTTAAAAACACTGTGGTTGAAAACTCTAAAGCCCAATCTGAGCAAATCAGCAGATGGCTGAAAAGACAAGGAATAGGTAGTTCAGGGTGAGGCGTAACTTTGGCACATTAGCATGTCGCTTGACTCGCTAAACACAAATGAGTTTACATGATCCAACATTTTACAATTTTTATGATCCAACGATTAAAATATTTTTCTTTATTCAGTTTACATCTCTCAAAGTCCTACGCTTAATTAAATCTGTTGATTCTTTTCACATTTATACTCCGTCTTGCTCCGTCCTTTCTGAGAACAATGACACGAGCTGGTAAAATGCACAGTGTAGTGTTTACCCGCTCGGGAGTGCGTCGCCTTGGAGCGGCTTTAGAAGAACTATGTGTCATTCGGTGCCTATTGAGAGGACACAATCAGGTCTGAGCAGCTGCCTAATCTGGAAGCTCGGCTGAGGATGGGGCTGTCATGATGTTCCAACATGTGCAACTGGTTTGACTATTTGATGTTTCACAAAATAGGTTTTATAGGCCAAGCAGGGGAAATATACAATCATCTGTGCATCACATTTGGGAACAGCGACTTGGTGCCTTAGCCCTGCAAAACTTGGGCCATGACTATGTTGTGACGAACAATATTAACCTAATTTACCCTCTTTCTGACCTTCGTATATAATTATTAATACATCCAGGCTGTAAAAAGTTATTAACTAAAGATGTAGAAGCTAGAAAAAAAAAAAAATTCAGGGTCATCCCTTGATGTTTCAGCAGGATACTGATTCAAAACACAGAACTAGTTAAGCAGACATAAATGCAACTTCAGTCCTAAATCTTAAATGTTGGGGTGAGAGCAGCAGAATTGAACTAGGACTACACTGAATAAATGTACTCCGTTTAAAAAAACTTGCATTTTTAAGACTACACCATCTTCACCAGGAGCGTGAACAAGTGTGAAGGATGCTTTCTCATTGCAGTAACGTCATCATTGCAATAACGGTTCCGACACACAAATTGGATCCGTTCCTTCGAGTCCCAGGATAAGTGATGCTGCGGAGGGCGCTGCCGGTCTTTCCAAAAGGTGGGGCGGGTTCACGCCCCTTCGTCTCCAGCTCTATCCATCCCAAAAGCTTGAGTAGCGTTTGATGATCCACCTTTCAACCCGCATTCACAAGCTTCATACTTAGACCTCCCCTTACCGGCAGCGCTGTTATCCACTTGAGTTATCACAGTGAGAAGAAACCATCAGCCAGAAGGAAAGCCAAATGAGTCGTTCCGTTGCCGTTTTGAATTGGTAATTGAAACAGAAGACGGAAGAGACACATCTGTTGCCTGGTTTGGACACGTCGAACACTCTATGGCTGTTTCCCTTCATGGGAAAGAAGAAGCAGAGAGTGGAGAAGGTGCTCCTTCCTCCATAGGTAATTGCATATTGATCCAAGTCACTGAAGATCTAAACTGTGACAGTGCGTTCAGTTTTATCTCTA
The DNA here is from genome assembly GCF_001443285.1 of Poecilia latipinna. NCBI lineage: Eukaryota > Metazoa > Chordata > Actinopteri > Cyprinodontiformes > Poeciliidae > Poecilia > Poecilia latipinna. The sequence goes on along the minus strand of NW_015117029.1, from coordinate 17,875 downwards.
AAAGAGCTCTTCTGTGTTTGTCTTCCTCCACCCCTCACATTGGACAGTGGCCGAGAGTAAAGAGAAATGATATTCAGCTAATTACATTTTCACAGAGCTGTCCCTCTTCCCTCGTCTCCCAGCTCGCAGGTCTCCGTCGTTATGGGCTTCACAATTATTCTATAATTAAACGGCGGAGGCCTTTTCTACTCTACTGTTTGCAAAGTCATTCACTCGTTCTGTGTGGGAGACTTTTTAAATTACCAAGTCACTCCTCCTTCTCCGCCTTTCGCACCTCTCTCCCTCTCCCTGTCTTTCAGGCTTCAGACGCTGTCTGTCCAATGATCCAGAACAGCCTTCAATGTCTCCCCCCGCTGAGGAATTAAAAGTGTTTCTTTGGTGGTTGCGGCCTTCGTGGAGGATTCAAAGGCAACCGGCAAATAAAAAGATTTTTTTTTTTTCTCTAAGGAAAGGAGAATTTTTCTTTTTAGAGTACACTTTTTTTTTTTCAGCAGTGGAAAATTATTAACAAACTGAAGGCAACTGCATCTTGAGGCCAGCTTCTTTTTTTTTCTTTTTTCTTTTTTTTTAATCATGGGGAAAATTCACTTTGAATACTTAAATAGGTCCAAAAAGAAATGAATGAAGCCTCTACAGCTTCGTGTTTTGTTCCAGGAGTTGCTGGCAGATCTCATACAGTCATATCAGTAAAGGAGGAGACGGACAAAATGAAAGGGAGTTCTTTTCAAATTCAGATATCCTATTTTAGTTCTGCCAAAAAAGAAAAAAAAAAAAAAAGCCAGTCCTGTCTGAATTGAATAATTTAAATTCTGTGTTTTATCTCCCTACGCTCTCTGGGGTCTGGTTCACACTACGCTTGCATGTGTGACTCAGTTCGAGGTGTTGCATCACAAAGCTTCGGAGTGTGGATGAGCAGACGTGCGCGCGTGTATCCCTGCCATTTGGAGGTAGTTCTCACAAAACATCTTATCTTGCCACTCGCATGGCAATAACGGTTAGCAGTTTCGAGTCGCCTGCTGTAAGAGACAGTCACTGAAAAGCTGGCACCAGTTTTGTGAAGGGGAAGAAAAAGAAAGATTGACTGAAATTGTTTTTCTTTGCTTTGTAAACTGTGGTTAAGCACAAAACTAAAGGTTAGTTTGAGTTTCTTTCTGACTCAAAGAAAAATACTTTGAATAATATGAAACACCCTTTTCAAGTATCTTCACTGCTTGCTCTGGGTGGCACCTCTTGAGGGGTCTCAGACTTCAGTCCTTGAGCACCATTCTCTAGACCAAAAAGTCATCTGACAGTTTCAGGACACCGGCCTTTGGAAATCAAAATGAGAGACATCTGCTACAAACAAAGTTGAATCCTCCAAACCTAGGATTCATCAGTTTATTTTGAGGGGGTCGTTTCACCTTCTCACCACGTTGATTACCCAATCAGGAAGGTGCCAGTGCATAACGGAAAATGCTGCCTGGTCTTACCTGCCTGTTTTCTAACTGCTTTAAATAATCTTGTTAAATCAAAGGAGACGTTGAAAGTCGTAAACGGTTGTTGTTTTGCAGCCGGGTAATTTTCCCTTAACGTTTGTTCAGCAGTACTTGTTAAATCATAAAATTGAGATACTCCTGCAATCCAATTCCTTCTCACTATCCTGACAGCGGGAAGCCATTTGGCAAAAGTTTTTGCCTCCAGGCCTGTGTCCTTAATGCAACATCATCCTTGGATAGCCTTGGGTTCTTGTTTCACCGCGTCTGCAGTGCATCCGGAAAGTACTTACAGCACTTTACTTTTTCCACGTTTTATGTTGCAACTTTATTCCAAATAATAAATGAATCTCTTAAAATTCTACACAGAAATACCTCATTAAGATGATGTGGAATAAAGATGCATACGATTTTTTCTAAATGATTAAAACGTGAAAAACCATGAAATCAAATTTTCAAAAGTGTTCAGTATTGTTGATCCATCTTTAGAGGCAATTACAGACTTAAATATTTTTGAATATGATACCATCAGCTTATCTCACCTTTCTTTAAGCAGTTTAAGCCATTCTTCTTTGCAACCCTGTTTTGGAGGTCTACAGATATTTCCTTTGATTTCATACTTTGTGTTTGACCTCTGACCTTCACTGTCCACTGTGGGGCCTTAAATAGACAGATGTGTTTCTTTCCAAATCGACTCCAATTAACAGAATTTACCACAGACAGACTCAATACTGAGCCATTAATACTTATGTAAATGTGATTTCTTGGTTTTCTGTTTCTGTTACATCAGCAAAAATCTCAAACATTTTGCCACATTCCCTGAATTGGGCATTTTATAGAAGAATTTTGAGAAATGAGATTAATTTAATACAATTTATAATATTACTGTAACATAAAATCTGGAAAAACTGAAGAACAATGACTTATTTCTGGATGCATATTTATGTTGATATTGGTTTTTGTAGTAAATCCATGCATTTTAAATCAAATATGTTTGTGATGGGATGTGGATTTTAAGTGGGTTGTGATAAAATATTACACTTTTATTTTGCAGTTGTTTTCAGAGTGCTCTTACTTTCATTTCTTTTCCTTAGATTGATCATACTCGGCTGCAGTTGGATTCCAGTAGAAACCTCGAAGCACTATCCCATGGCTTTGGGCATTCTTGGGCCATATATAGAGATGATGTGTCACACAAGATGGCTTCATCATTTGCTTTAGTGACCCGTCAAATAACCTGACAGAAATCCTTTCCAGATTCTTTAAGGAACTCTTCAGGCACAGATGCCTGAAGAGTTTTTCTTTGAGACAATGGTTCTGGTCAAAATGTTAAACTTAGTTAGCCGTTTTCACATAAAGGCTTTGTGCATCAATATGCATGCACAGTCAGAACATACAAGCTCCTCGGAGGACAAAAAACCTTGAAGCTTTTAGATTAGTGACCGTTCTGCCTTGCAGCAGACAAGTAGGCACATTTTCTAAGCTTGTTTTGGTAAAACGTAAAATTGAAAAATTCAGTTGGACTCATCTCAGCAGGTGCTCAGACGACTTTCCTTTTCAAACACCATTATAATTAGCTCATGTATACAATATTTCACATTATCTCAAAAAGACAAAGCTGTTATCTTCCCACATATGTTGCTCTGTGCTTCCTGACAGCAGGCTGAAAGAACAATCTTATAACTTTGCTTCAGAAACACATATTTAAGAGCATGTAGTCCTTCTAATACACCATCTAATACCAGCTTACTGTAGTTAGCTGTGCAGGAAGCCCTTTAAAACTAATAGATTTAGTGATTAGTCAAATTTTTCTTTTATTTTTTGACTGTGCATTAAAATTACAAATTCATGTATAAATAACAATATTAACTTAATGAGCTGTTTTTTTTTTATTTAATCATTTTGTCCATATTGCACAGTGAGTTTTTTGTTTTGTAAAACTCTGGCTTTATTCATAAAAATTACTAATCTGCTCCTAAAAAGAGCAATATTATTAAAAAAGCAATATTATTAAAAAAGAATTCAAATAAGAGTGTTCGGTTTAATTTTGCAGTTTAGCCCAAAACCCTTAAAAGATCCAAGCATCTTAATAGTTCTTTAAAATCCATCTAGTGAAGCTGTTCTTCTAAACTCCTGGCTGTTTAAGCTTAATTTCAATGAAAGGTGCATATCAGGCGTTATCTGTTAAGTGCCCTATAGCCAAGCCTTAAGCCTCCTTTATGTCTGTCTTCTTTCCACATTCCATCTCAATCCTTTTCGTTTTTACTTGGACTCCATCACCTTTTGTTCTAAAAAGGGATTGAGAATGTCTTTGAGACTGTCTAATGTAATTCTGCCTTCACTTTCCTTCTAGATAAATTGTCTATCACTTCCAGCAGTTGAGAATCCAGTCTGAGCACCAAAGCACCTATATTAAAATAAATAATAGCCTCCATATTTTCTTGGAATCTATTTGGTTTTTTTCATGACAAAATAGATTCCAGAAATACGATTATGCCCCGGTATTTCTGAAACGGCAAACCTAAGAGAAGATCTCAGTTTCATTCATTTACTCAATAGCTTTTAATGTTGACTATTTGGCAATATATTAATTCAGGATTTATGATAAGGACATAGAAGTGTAATGAAAAACGTTTTCAGAAAATTTAATTTTTTAAAAATATCTAACATGGCATTTAGAGTAAAATAATTATTCTTAAGAAATCTAGTTTAATTTAAATGCTAAACATCTACAACACTATGACTACATAGTAGCGGGAATATTAACAATGTGAGCAATTTTTCTAATGAATATTGGCTTCAAATTGATCAAAAACATAATTTTAACTTCAGCAAAAATGTAATCAAAATTCTTGCCATCAATATTTTCTTATTTATTTTTTGTAGTTATAGTTTATTTCATTTTTTTATTATTGGATACTGTAAACTTTAACTGGGGATAAAATGATTTCTCTCTCCTTCTGCATATTGTAAATATTGCATATTGCAATCCTTGTAAATGTAACAATGACTAAAAACATCTAATAACATTCATGCTTGTCAAATTCATAACAAACTAAGCCACATTTATCTCCCAGAGCTTGTACATGACTACATTGTATTATGTTAGCTGTGCAAGTGACAGGCTATTAATAGCAATTAAAATAGATCAATAAACAAGCGGTAAAGAATAAAACGTTATCTGTTAATTATTAGCAATTTACTGATAGCTCCATTATGGGCTTAAGCTGTTCTGAGTGCTCCTATATTTAACCAGGACGGAGTTGATGTGGATTTTGCCGGCTCAATATTTGCATTAACAGCACAGGTGTATCCAATAAAGCGGCCACTGAGTGTATTCATTTCCAAGAAAAAAGCATGTTAAAAGTTGACATTGTACATTTTCTGTTTCTTGCAACATCTTGCTTTCCCACGTTTCGCCAGTGGACAACTTAAACCTGAGAGCTTTTTCTAAGTAAGGCCCTGAGATTCTTGGCAGTTTGCGTTGCAAGCTCTAATTCAACTTTGGATCTTCACATACCCTTATTCTTGTGGTGGAAAAAAAAGGCAGATGGAGCTTTCTTGGCCATGGCCAATAGAAGAAGATAATTAAAAGCACTTTTCATTTGTTTGAAAGTGTGGACTGAGTGAGAAGTAAGTGGCAAACAATTATCCTACACAACATGCCAAGGGGTTGTTGTTTTCGGGTGAAGTCGCCAAACAACCCACCACTCTGCAAGTGAGATCTAAGTAAAATGATAGTTGAATGAGTTTATTTTTAACGTTCACATCGCAGAACCATCTCGCCTCTGCTGAAAGTTCTCGATTCAGTTGAATTACTCAGAGAACAAAAGCGACAGAGTCCGAATTATCGCCCATTTGAACAACTTCTCTGTAACGACATTATTTAGTAGTATTGGGTTTTGCTCGCAGGCAAAAGCATTAGATCGAGAAGGAAGCAACTCAAAGATGATAATTTTATTACTTATTGCAGAGTCAAGAAGATTTCTGTTGAAGATCTACTTTGTTTCGGCTCCAGCTGAATAAAAAGGACGGGGCTTTGCATTTTCCATTTCTCTGATCCCCTAACGTAGAAAACGGCCTCTCGTTTTGCTGCATACGGAGCATGATCAGCCCTTTCGCCCCTTAACTGCAGAGAAGAGTTAAGTAAGCCATGTTTGAGCCAAAGTGTTTTTTCAACGTGGAGACCGTTTGGCATAAGCAATGGTTGATGGGACTAATTTGTGAAGGGTGGGAAAATGATACAATCATTGACAGTCACTGCCTAATGAACAGGTTAACTGTGTCGTCGGAGCTCCTACATCCATGGAAAGGTCAAAAGCACTTCAGAGACTATAACCCTTTAAGTGGAGCTGTGCAGACATAGTGCTAAATTTGCCCTCACTATGCTTTGGTTCGTAGAGGCGGTGGGGAGAGAGAAATACCTGGTGCCACTGATCTGTTACCTGCACTCACTTGCCTAAACAACTCTCATTTGCAATGTTGGTGCAAAGCTAAAGTTCAATGTATTAAAAATGTATTCTTGGCTGCTTTTCTGATTAATCATCTCCAGGGTCTTCCTCCTTTTTCAAGTGGATGGACAGGCCTTGATCATTTTAAATGTCTTCAGATAGTTTGCTAAAAACACAAACATGAATACTAATTTTGTCTATAGATTTGTGGTTGGATTGACAAAATCTTTAACGTTTTAAACACCTTGCAAGACTGCAAAATATTTAAAATCACACAATCATTTGGACATTTCAAACCCCTCCTGATATTTTAGTCATTTTTGGCACAACAGTGATGTCTTTAGCTTCTAAACACTACTGATTGTATTGGCTGTTCATGATACTTGTAGCCTAAAATGTGCTTTTCAATGCTATTGGCTATTGATGTCGGAGCTTGATGAGATTTCCACCAGTCATCTCATCGCGGTGTGACCCACTGCATCCCAAGTCTATGCTAAGCCGCATCCTGACAAATTTAAATCCAGGTCCCCAATGTGGCAAATCGGACCGCATGCAGTCATCCAAAGGGGAATACCCTTCCAGGCAGAAAAAGGCAGCATGTATGTTCGCAAAACCTTTGGGGAAGGCTACTCAGCTGAATACAGATAAGGGAAATGAAGAATTTATGCGACCTAATGGGCATGAGAAATACTAATCCTTCCCAAATGCTATATGGAAGGCTATAATTTTTTTTCCCAGTATCCTGTCAAGATCCTCAAAAGCAGCTAATTATACCCACTGTAAAACACTGATCCTCTTTAAATCCATCATGTTTTCAGTGCTGCTCTTGCAAGCTGACCAGAGAGAAAAAGATATTACTTTGCAAGTCTTACAAACAGCCCAAATCTGTCAGGGAAGGTAAGAAAGGGACCTCCTTGTATTTTGCCTTTTTTTTCTTGTCTCCCTTCTTCTTCTTGTCTTTTTCACCACCAGCACTTGTCTGTGGAGGGCTCTAAAATAAGAAATCCCTTTCCGCAGATATAATTAATCACTCTGGGAGAACAGGGCGTGTAATTATTTAGGTTACCACAGAACTCTTCGAACCTCCTCCACTTCACCCTCCCTTCATTCCACACAGAAGGCTTTTAGGAACCACACTAAGCATGGCAGCGAACCATAAAAGCACATTTTGAAGCGCGTGACCTTAAGTGTATCCGTGAATGTCCGATTTAGGTTTTCCATAATGTTTTGCCACCATAAGTGAGTCACATTTAGCTTTTGGTTTTACACATTTTGTTTGAAATTTTGACCGTTTTACTCAAAGAACTGAGCAAATTACCTTATAATGATGAGGCAAAATAGATATTTGGTCATTAATTTGGTGTTTTGTGAGTAGTTGCATTCATAGCTTCAAACTGTGGATGCATGATGATGTATCTCCATTAACATCATCAATCTACATCTGATTAGCTTGGAGTGTCAAAGTCCATTCTTAGTCCACATGGGTTCCATTGCCACTCATGTTTGACTTCATGAGCATTGTTCTTGAAACAATTACATTTTATTGTCTGGCCGGTTCTTGTTTTCTTCCATTGTGTTTTTATATTCAACTTTCTTTGATCTGAAACAAAAAAAAACAAAAAAACAAGGGGATGTGCATGCAGTAGCAACTGATGCAGTTTCTTTCCCTTTGTAGCTGCTATTAGTGTGATGATTAGAATAGAATTAATTACTTCATAGTGCTTTTATCCCAACTCTGACAAATTGAGGCTTCTTTTTGCACAACCAGAAAAAACAAAGTGTTTGGCAAACGGCAGCAGAATATTTGTTTAGAGGCACGGCGGTAGAAAAGGGAGGTGGAATGGCCCTGCCTTCTCTTTTCTTCCCGGTCTGTTTGGCAAGTAATTATACACCCTTGCTTTGCTGATAAAGAGTTCAGCATCAGTTCACCTGGAGATTAATACAGCACAATGAACACAGTCGTTTGGAGTGGTCCTGGTTGGTTTGGAATTATCCCGATTCAATGGGACTCCAACTAAATTCCTCCCTTGCCCAGCGGCCCGGAGAAAGTTGCTATTGTGCAGCGTCAGCGGGCAACCATCAAGCAAGCCAGAGAAGGGAGAGGCAGCTCAGTAATGTGAGCTCTGCCAATTGGATAACACTGGTGTCCAAATGAGGGATGGCAGCACTTGTCAAGAGGGTGATAGAGCCGTGCTCTCTAAAGGGGAGGGTAGACTGATAATGTACTTTGTGCATGGTATGATGCCCCAAAGAGGGAACGTTACAAAGCCTGAGAGTCTACACCAGACGTCAACACACATTTCACTAATTCTCCTGATGAGATGCATTATCAAGGGGGTGCTATGTTGCAGCTCTGCTCTTAAGTGGAGACTTGCACTCTTCCGTGCCAGCAGCCTGACAGCATAAAGTGATGTTCATGTGGTAAAATATTTACCAGTATAAAAGGTCAGTGGATCACCAGTTCATTGATCAGGATTCATCCTTAGGGAACGACTGCTAAAAATTTCATGACCGTTTGTCCTGCAGTTGTAAAATATTTCAATGTATGTAGCGTGTGTTATGCCTGTGGGTGACCTCAGCCTTACAGGGGCTGGCTCTTATGGTTCTCAATTGGGAAAACGTTTGAATGCATACCCTAAGGGCTGACCTTAGAGGCTGTGTTTCAGACAAATTGATTCCATATGACACGATGGAGCCTAACATTCAGTTTCTTAGAATATTTGAATACATAAGATCTATATTGTATGAATTTATCTAATTTCAAAAATAAATTCTCTCTCTCTCTTAGATTAATTTATATGTTAATTGTATTCAAATTAACTGTTCAATTATGGAACAAAAATGTAATTATCAGTGTTAAAATTACAATTAAAATTTTTGATCAATTTGAGAAAAACAAAGCATCAATTAGTTGATTTTAAATATGAACTGTTCTTGATACCCTTTTGATTTGGTTTTTAAGCGTGTGGTTGAATGAGGAACCTACTAGAAGTTAAAATAGAAAAGTTATTTACAGGAAGAAAAATCTGTATATAATTAACAGTCAGAGTATATAGTGAACCCCTGATATTAAAAATCTCAAATATCTAAGAATCCAAAAATGCTCGAGTTAAACTTATACCTGCCTCTAGTAATGACACCAAATAATACTTACCTTAATATGCATTAATTCACACACTTGAAATCATGTTGGAACATGTTGCTATTGGGGATACAGCCAAGCTAAACGCCACCCGACAGCATGTCAAGTGGCATTGCGCCTAGATATTTCAGCAGTTATGCAAATTATCTGCAAATGTGTGACATTACACACAAATAGCATTCCACCTATTTGTGGAATAGGTGACTCTGCAAAAAACTGTGAAAAGGCAGGGATCCAATGTAGATAAGAACTACATTGGGCAATACATAGTCAGTGTGCCTGTGTTATTCACTGGCACTCTGGATGGGAGTGGAGAGGGTCTGGCTCACACTTGGAAGGCACTATTGGCAATTACTAAAAGATTGGGGGTGAAACAAGATCAAGTCGTTTGAGATCTTGCAATATTACTTGTTGAGGTGGCCATTTTGCGAGCAATCCCCCTTTTTTTTTTAGGTTAACTTCCTAGTGGGTAAAGAGACGTAAAAGAAAACTAACCTCACTCTAGGGACTACATGTGCCTTCTGTCCCAGAAAAGCCATGACATCTCAGAATGAGGTAGTGACAGGGATTTCTGGATGCCCCTTCTCAAACTGTTACCACCTCGACCCAACCTTAGATAAGTGGAAGACAATGATCATTGATGGATCTGAGAGTGGCAGTAGATAAAATGGCTGCAGTCAGTTTATCCACTTGGGACCAAACCGAATTTAATGACAGCTGGCAAATCCTCCAGTAGTTCTTGAGACATTTCAAGTCGGAAGACACCTGACATTGGAGAGACGGGTTGAGATTGACGTCTCTGGGGCAAGTGGTGTTTATTTGCTGTGGTTGAAAACACAACTGTTTGCAAGAATAACATCTTTTCAGAGTAATCTGCCTCCTCAAGGCAATAAATCTAGGATTACTGGTAAGAAGTTCAAAATTAAAGAAACCCCAACACTTTTTGAGTGACATTGAAGGAGGGAGTGCAGAGATTTACTTTGTTTGAATCAAAACAGTTGAACTCACAAAGGGCAGCTTTAAACGATGAGAGATGAAAACAAATGTTTGTTCACAAGCCTGTCAGCAGGGGATTTTTTAAATCGTATCACTTTGTGTGTAATTTTAATATATGCTCCGTACATTTTGGGTAAGTTTGCCTGAGTGCTGTGGAAAAATAGATTCCAGTCCATGCAAGTCCCCTCTCCCCCAGCACATCGTTGTCTTTCATTTCTCTCCCACACACTGTCTCGGCACCAACTCTAAAGTGAGTAATGCTTTAAAAGTTCCTGTAGCCAGGGGAAAGACTGTCAAGTAAAATTATATGTTGGAAAGATCTCTCATCATCGCGAATGTTGTCATTTGCTTTCCCTCGGAAAATGACAGAGCTGAGAAACGGAAAGTAAACTCTGCAACATTAAGGATGGAATAAACACAGTGGAATGTGAACAATTCTCTGTAATGTATCTTAAGGTTTCCCTTAATCTCTTTATAGTTAGTGCCTTTAAAGGATATTAGCTGCTTATTATGTCTGCACGCAGACGACCTCCGCTTCGAGGACAAGGCATTCACATTTCAGATTTAGCTTCGACAGACCACAGGACAGTTTTCTGCTTTCTCTACATTTGTGCTTCCAGGTGTGAATGCTTGCAGCAGACTGATGGACACTGACAATTTGGTTTCAGGAACATTCCTGAGCCCAGGCAAGGTATTTCTCCACGGAGTTTATTCTATTTTATTAATTCACTGTTTTCTGAACTAGAGCTGCAGTGAACAGTTTAATAATTGATTATCCGTTTGATTATTTTGACAGTAAATTGGATAAAAGATTTTTGCACATTTCTTCATTTAACCGCGTAAGCTTATTTTGTACAATATTAGATGTAAATAATAAATTGCAACAAATCCGTTTATTTTTAAAGTAAGAAAACATTGCCTAAAATGCAGTAACTGGGTGAATTTAGTGTTCGGTTGTAGCAAAGGATGCATCTGCTTTGACGTCTTTGAGTTAGGTTTCCGTGCTCACCAGAGGACCGTTGTTACCCTTGTGAAAGTGTTCAATGACATCTGCCTAAATGTGGACTGGAAAAACCTCCGTAATGGTTTTGTTGAACCTGAATGCAGCATTTTGCACTGTTAACCATCATATGTTACTGGGGTGACTTCAGAACGGGGTCAGATTTTCTGGGAGAATAATTGACTTGTTTGAATTACGCTTAAAATACTTTTGCTATTTATAAATCTTGACATTAAAACTCTCTTGTCTTTGTATTAACCTTTCAGATTACTCGATTCCTCTGGTTCAAGTCTACTCTGTGTGCCCAGATTCAGAAAAGAACACATTAAGAACACATTAAGATTTTATGATCTTCTGATATGGGGAAAAACAAAAACTTGAAAAAAAACTACAAAAATGCAGAAACCCTTAGTTTTGTTCAATCAAAGTTAGTTTCCTTTGAGAGCTCCATTTATAAAATTAGCAGATTAACTTTAGTTTGTAGTCAAAGGTTTCTTTACTTCATTCTTTTTATGTTTTCATTGTTTTAAGCAATTTGAATTGTCTTGTTCCTGAAATGTGGTACACAAACAAACTTGCCTTTTCTTAGAAGAGCATTTAAAGAGAGAAGAAAATAAGCTTTGGGGAAAGAGGAGGCGTCCTTCACTAAGGGCAAACGGATAAGAAAACGTATTGCAATAAAAGCCGTGTTTCTTTTTTTCTACACAAGATCCGGGGATAAGGAAAAAGACAAAAACGGAACGCTCCATTTTCCTGGATGGCATCTTGAACTTGTGGAAGTTTAGTCAAAGGCAGCAGCACATAAAGAATAAAATGCGTATCCAATGGCACATCGGTGTTATTTCGGAGGCCTTGGCCTCCGTATCCACGGATCATTTTACACGTGAACAAGGAGGGTTTGGAAAATGAGATTGAAGGTCGTTAGAAAGACTGCACACTCATTGTTGTGATGAAGTCTCTGCTGAAGGTAAAACAAGATTGCACACAGATCCTAAGCGAGAGAACCGCCGAATGAATATAACATTACAAACACAGATATGGAATAAGGAGAGGTCAGAGAAACTAATCTATAAAGATCAGTATTCTTGTTTCATTGCATTGACTTTCTCGTTGCATTGACTTTCTCGTTGCATTGACTTTCTCGTTGCATTGACTTTGACTCAACCCCTGCAAATAAAACTTCCACGTCTTAAAATAGGGAAGGCTTCGAATTGAGTTCAAGGAAATCCAAACCCGCAGTACAAAGGACGGCTTTTAGAGCCTGGCTTGACTTCCTGACATGGAGACTTCAAAAGGACTCCCAAAAGTGGAAGCTCCTGCTGGTTGTTATTATCAACTTTTTGCAAGTCGGGTTTTCAGTTGTAAATTTCTGAAGCGAAGACATCCAACTAAAGAAGTTGTGACTTATTTTTCTTGAAAGTTTGTCCCCCCTCACCCCCAAACTGGGTTTATGATCAAAACCTGCACAGTCTCCTTTTTGTCAAGAACATGAATTGCTGTCCGGATGTGGCGGTCTAATCAAAAAGTGCCAGCCCAGGACATGTGTTTTTTTTCCTCCTCCTTCTTTTTTTCCCTCTGAGGGACCCATAAGCTGTAACTGACAGGGTACCAAAGAGTCTTTGGCAGGTCCATTCGCCCATTCAGAGGGACCGCGGGAGAAAAAGGAAGCAAAACTTGGTGTATTGCTTTCTGATGATAAGAGCCAAATCATATGAGGGCAGAGGATTGATTAGGCTACATTTTTCCCCCTGCAGTTTCGTGCAATAATTTTCTTCCTATACATCTTCTTTGATGTGAGACATTCTGCGAATATTTGAGGAATAAAAGCAGTAATAGAAGCTATTTTCTACAAGGACACGGAGGTTCAGGAGGAGCACTTTGTGTGCCTTACTGATTTCATGCTTTAACTTTCTCCTCTGCACTGTTTTATTTTAAAAAAAAGTTCTTTGTAGAGCATTAGATTGTGTTTCAACCATCTTTTAATTATTAGGTCAGTTCTTCCTCATATTGACATGAGAAAGAATAAAAGAAACCTTTAAAACCAATAAAAGCTCACGGCAGAATAGAGCAAAGTGTTAGATACAGTGTTAGAAAATTGATTTATCCCTTGTCCCTGCAGGATTCTATTTAATTGTTCCATTTAGAAAGAAAAGAGAGTGAAAGGAGAGCAGGAGTGAGGGGGAACATTATTAAAGAGGGGCTTCTGCTGAGAGTTGTTTCCCTCTGCAATGCTAGCTCTAAGATTCCTCCGCATGCACAGCGAGCATTATCGCACTCATGAAATCTCTCTCATTCCCCCTCCTTAATGCCCGCGCTCCATCCGATTACAGCATCTACATTCCTGCAGAATACTAATCTAGCAAGTAAATGGTAACACGTTATTCGGAGTGAAGTTCAAGACCTCAGCTAATTTGGTTTAGCATTGGAGTGGAACCGAGTTTAATAGATCTCCAGTGCAACAGCTCATTTGCAGAATTAAAACAGACTCTGTGGTCACATGCATTGTTTTTAATGCATGTCGGGGCTTTAAAATAAAAGATTTCGGAGAATTTCTTTCTTTTTCTCTCTCTCTCTCTCAAAGGACACATGTGCCTTTGAAGTCACTGAAAGTCAAGCTTCAAGGCATCAACCAAAGAGTCAAAGTTTGGCACCAAACCAAAAACCTACAGCTAGCCGTAGCTAAATGTTATGTAATATAGAGATAAACTGCTGGTAGTTTTGTTAAAATTATTATGTTTAACTGCATGGAGTTTCTGCACATTAAACATTAGTTATGTCAAGTTTGCAAAAAAAAAAAAAGAACAGTTTTGTCAAACTCTTATTATAACTGACTTTATTTAAATGAATTTCCAGTTAAACATGCTTGAGTGATTGATTAGCATAATGATCCCAAACGCGCACCAATTCAGAATAGATAACAAGGGATATGATTAACCCCTTAAGTCCTCGATAAAATGTTTTCGCTGCCCAACAGATGTTGTACTTTGAAAATAATATATTGGTATTCACCATGCAAATGAGCGCTGACTGCTATGTGGTGGGAAATGGATAATTGTGCAATTTGTGGCAAGTGAGAAATGAAATGATTTAACTTTCTGAACTTCTGGTCGTCCTGCAGAATCTCACTCCAGGTATTGGAAAGGTGAATAGAGGTGTGGATAAATTGTGCTAGACGCTCGGGAGACAAGCGAATATTCAGTTTTTTAGCAGGACGGCGATTATAAACGTGTGTCCAATATCCAATCAGAAGTCATGGGCACGATTTAAATTTCAGACCTTAGAAGCAAGTCCAGATACTCCAAAAGGTTGACGTTTATGGTTGTAATTTAAGGCAAAAGTGAAAAAGATAAAGCAGTATCAGTGTTTTGTGGTCATCACCAACTTCATTGAACACTAAATTCAGTACATAAAAATGTTTCAGAAAACTAATATTGATTGCATTTTTCCCTCCCTTTAATCATTAGACACCTAATTATTGCTTGTGCCTCATAATGGAGTTAGAGTTGCTGCTTCCTATCTCAGTTAAGAGCACAGCCATAGGTCTGCAATCTGTAAGGTAATCACCGGACGGTTAATTTGCTACTTCAGGGTTATTCTTGGACACTGTTTGACCTTTGATACCCATATTCATCATGTAGATATCATTGTGATATAATGAGAACTGGAGTCATAAAATAGAAGAATAAATGACATTCCCTTTGCAGTGGACCTCCTTCTCTATTCATGTGTATTTCAGTTCCCTCTGGGCATAGTTGCCAAAGGTTAGCCTTGCAGATATAAAAAATGCAGTTGATATCTCCGCAGGAAAGCCATTTATTTGGGAGTAGGCAGGGGGAGATTTTTAATTATGAATTGATCTGTAAAAATCTTAGGGTCTTGGTGAAATTCAGCAGCAGGGAATTATCAGCTTTAAAAGGATTCAGGAAGAAATTGTTTTGATGGGAGTCCATAACCTAAACGTATAGTGTATACATTGAGTCAAGACATTTTTATTTAGATGTTTTTTTTTTTTGTTTTGTTTTTGTTTGTTTTTTTGTTTTTTTATTTTTTAATTTTTTTTTATATGTTTTGGATTTTCTAGAATGTGTCGATGTTTGATAAAGTTTTGTTTTCAAATGTTTTTCAACCTGGACCTATGTAAAAATGTAATTGCCCCCTAAATCTGAAGTGGTCAACCAAAAATGTTTCATTACTCAAAGAGGGTGCATTGGTTTTAAAAATGAGTAGGTTAATTTAGTCAGCTTTTTCTACAAATAAATGATTTTGAAAACTCATTTTTTTGTCATGTTTCAACTGAAACATTAGATAAATGTAAGCAGTGATTATGGCATTCAATTATTTTGCCATGAAAGAAAAAACATATTAAATACTTAAAGGATAGACAGATACTTTGAGTAACAAATTATAACCCATACAAGCCATATTTAGGAATGATTTAGAAAATAATCTGTTATACTTGGACGTAGAAGGTTATTTGTAAACAGATTGTGTTTGAACAACTTCGGTAAGCGTAATGACCACAGTTTAGCAAAAAGCTTACCTCATATACACATTTCCCCCCAACCCCCGCAGTTTGTAAAAATGTGTATAATTGCTCCAAGGTGTTCCTTCCAAGATGCCGCCTATCAGCCGTCGCCAGAGAAGACTCTCTTTTACCGGTGGAAGTCCTGCCTGTTTCTGATTTCTAAAGGGGCTTTAAGCCGCATGAAGCCTGAATGCCTCATAGGCGCGATTGTGTTGTGTTTAAGGCTCGCTCCTCGGTCGAGCAAAGAAGACGAATCAAATGGCTCCTGGCAAACGCACGCGTTCCCACTCGGAGTGCACTCTCTGGTTTGCCGGTTAGCACATTCAGCCCTCGCTGTTCCCCATCTGCACTGGGAGATCTGCACTGAGAGACCGATGGGGAACAATGGCTGTCTGGAGCTGTTAATGTCCCCGGCTTCACTCTGACCGCAATGGAAACAATGCCATCGTCGCATGACTGTACATTGCAGGTAGGCGAAGCTTTATGGCTCGGCTGGAGCAACTGGTCCCCCACTGGTTGATAGGATGCATTATCCACACTTACATTTTCCACTCATCACATTAAAGGAAACTGCTGGGGTTCACATCTGTTTGTTTTTGGCCTGAAGGATGTTGAAAGTGTAGCTCTGGCCATTTTCCTTTGTATAAGGTCAGTGGCCCAGGCTGTAAATGTTGCATTACCTGCATACATCTGAAGCTCCATCATCATAGTCATGAAAAATGTGTCCTCCTGCATTGTTTTTGTCAGGAAACGTCCTGTAAAACTACTTGTGGCAGCTAAATGTAGGCTGATTTGAAAAGAAAACAGTACGTAGTACAGGAATACGAAAATGAAATATATATTTACCGTTAATTCATTCGAGATGTGATTAAAAGCTGTAAAACAAACACCAAGTAAAAACATTAAAAATATAAATAAATAAATCAATCAGCAGTTGACGCAGTAGTGTATAAAAGCCAAGCATTGACGAGCTGTTTTGTGAGAAGCACTTAGAACCGCACTCTATTATCACGAGTAATTTTAATTTAAATTTATTTATTTTTTTTAATAACAGAAAGCCTTGCAATGTGACAGCAAGCTTTAGTTAAACATTAGTATTAAAGGAACATTAATAGTGGCTATTTTTAATTAACTCTACACCAGAGCTGCTTTCTTTCATTAAAATATCTAATTGAATGTTTCTGACTATGAAAACTCTTTCTCAATTACAATTTTTTGCTGGTGCTAGGTTTTTAAAATGTTCTGACACAGTAAAACTTTTTTTTTTCTGCTATTAACCATAACAAATAAAAAAAAAAAATCCATCCATCGATTGTCTATATTTGCTTAGGCTGGACACTTTGAATAATGAATTCATAAAATAAGGTGTCACGCTAACAGTTAACCTAATTTATGGCAATACCACTTTAATTGTAGAAAAAAAATGTAAATAATTTCAGTCATTAGGGGTCTCAGAAGTCTCCTAGTGTTTTTATATTAAATTTGTTTATACTTTAAACAGCTAATTTAAATCACAACAATGTAATTATCCAAATTACATGCAACAAATACTGCCTGAGTCTGCTCTTTAATATTTTATCTGGTTATACTGATGTCAAGCCACATCTGCTTAATAAAACAAACATATTTTTTTTTCCTCTTTGACTTTCTTCTCGTCTAATCTTTCCAGCAGTTGCCAACTTAACACAGAGAGCACAACAGAAATACATCAATAGACTCTGGGAAAATGTTTAATCTTGGTTGTCAAACAGCAAAATGCTTTTTTTTTTTTTTTTTTTTTTTTTTTAAACAAAAAACCTGTGATAAGGTGCAATTTTCCTAATGCTTGCTGCTTTTTGCACACAGCTAAGATAAGAATATTTCTTTAGCCTTTTTACTCCCTGTATAGATATCTGGAACATCTTTTTGAACACACTACCAATTAGTATCACAGGGTGACAGCTAAACAGCGTGGCTAAGTTCAACAGGGTGCAGGATTGTTTGCGAGAGAGCTTTTCAGGGTGTGATAACATGATATCATGAAAAACAGGCTGCCCAGTGGACTTCTGACGGGGTTCACGCCAAGATCTGTAAAATCCTCAAATGCTTGCCGGCACTGCAATCTGACTTGGGTAGAATTTGAGCTGCCATTGTAGCAAATACATGGAATAGTTTTTTGGGTTTTTTTAGGGTTGTTGGTGCTTCCAAAGATCCAGAAAAAAAAAAAAAAAAAAAAAAAAAAAAAAAACTACTCTCTTACTCCATAGGCGGGGTTAAGTTAATTAATATAATCCTGATCAAAAAAAAAAA
>NW_015117028.1:23747-24189 GCF_001443285.1 Poecilia latipinna | reverse complement strand
CTCGCAGCGCTTAGCTGCTCGGGCTAATAATAATTTACAGCAAGGTTTCAATAGGCTCTCGCAGCGCTTAGCTGCTCGGGCCTAATAATTTACAGCAAGGTTTCAATAGGCTCTCGCAGCGCTTAGCTGCTCGGGCCTAATAAACAGCACAGTTTCAATAGGCTCTCGCAGCGCTTAGCTGCTCGGGCCTAATAATAATAATTTACAGCAAGGTTTCAATAGGCTCTCGCAGCGCTTAGCTGCTCGGGCCTAATAAACAGTACAGTTTCAATAGGCTCTCGCAGCGCTTAGCTGCTCGGGCCTAATAATAATTTACAGCAAGGTTTCAATAGGCTCTCGCAGCGCTTAGCTGCTCGGGCCTAATAAACAGCACAGTTTCAATAGGCTCTCGCAGCGCTTAGCTGCTCGGGCCTAATAATAATTTACAGCAAGGTTTCAATAG
>NW_015117028.1:14136-19918 GCF_001443285.1 Poecilia latipinna | reverse complement strand
TGTGTGATATTTTAGTTGTGTATGTGAGCAATTTTTGTATTTTGTGTATGTGTGTGAAAGAAAAATTGTATGCGTGCGTGACATTTTACTATGAGTGCAATTTTCATATTTTGTGTGCGCGCATGAGTCTTTAGTCTTGTGTGAGAGACAAAACATAGATTTTGTCCTAAACGGCCCCTCATAAGAAATATTAGCTTGCTAAAACAAAAACTAGCTAACTAGCAGGCTCGGGTTTTTTGCATCTATCATAAAATATAATTTAAAAAGTGCTTAAAATAATCCATTGAAATGTTATTTTCCATGCTCACCTTTCTAATTTGCTGCCAGTCAAATTCTCCAAACTGCTTTGCACTTCAAGCTAGCAAAAGATACTAAATATGTAACTTTACACATCCAGGGCTTGTAAAGATACAACCCCCAAAGCAGGTTGGATATTCTATTTGCATTATTTTCTATCTTTACCTAAGCTGGAACCTCTGTAACATGAAAATTATTTTCGGCAGTCCAATAATGTTTGGTTTCATTTACCAAGATTAAATAATTAGATAGCACACCACCAGTAAACTATACATAAGCCTAATGTCTTAATATCATCATTCATGAACTGGGCAGTTGCACAGAATTCCAATAAAGCTGATAAAATACATTTTTGCTGACAATATTATAAAAATTGGTAAATTGGTGTTTGAAGAGGACATAATTTTAAGCGTTTGCATGGACGTTTGTGTCATTATTGTTTCCAGTGAAATCCAGTCCTAATTCATCCTGACATATATGCCTTCTAGTATCCATTTCTCATAGTGTAGAAAGCTACACATATGAATATTGCATAGCAGTGCATCATTCAATAAAAGCTTTCATTGTAGCGGCTCTCCTGGGCTGAAGTTGAGAAGAGAGAAGCCGGGGTTACATCAGGCTGTTTTTAAGACCAGAGCAGATACTTTTAAAAAGCAGACTAAAGTAGACTGATACCTGTTATTTCCTTCATATTGACAACTTGTAATGATTTTTTGACAATTTTCTGCATCAGCAACCAGAACAGAAAGCCTGGTCTGCATGTTGGGTTTGAATTTACATCCTAATGCACGTTTTAGTCATTAAAGCCATTATTTCTAGTTTGATCATGACTGTATTTCATGTGCATGCCTCCTGCTGTGCCCGTCAGGCTGCCGGAAGGGAAGATAAATAGACAGGAGGACACACATTGGGTTTCTGCAGGGACCGACACGGCAGCAGCAGCAGCAGCAGCAGCAGCAGCACACACCCCTCAGCCGGTGATGCATCCCCGCAGCAAGGACACCGACAACTCCTCCTCAGAGTCGCCTCGACTTTAGGATGGTGCAGAAATCTCTCAACGGCGGGGTTTACCCAACTGAAGGCGGAGAGAAAAAGCACAAAGTCGGCTTTGTCGGCTTGGACCCCGGCGCTCCGGAATCGACCAGGGACGGGGCGCTGCTCATTGCGGGCTCGGAGAGCACCAAGCGGGGCGGCATCCTCAGCAAACCCAGGTCCAGCATCTCCTGCGGGAGACCCAGACCGTCGAAGAAAAATGCCAGCTACCGGAAACTACAGAGTTTTCTCTACAACGCGCTGGAGAGACCGCGGGGATGGGCGTTCGTCTACCACGCTTACGTGTAAGTGCTGTTCCAGTTTTTTCCAGTTTTACTTGGCTTTATATATATATATATATATATATATATATATATATA
This sequence comes from Poecilia latipinna, assembly GCF_001443285.1. Lineage (NCBI taxonomy): Eukaryota > Metazoa > Chordata > Actinopteri > Cyprinodontiformes > Poeciliidae > Poecilia > Poecilia latipinna. The sequence continues at coordinate 18,209 of NW_015117028.1, read as the reverse complement.
TATATATATATATATGTAATTTTTTGTGTCGGTTATCGTGGCCTTTCTGACTGACTCGGGGTGGGGGAAGCTTGGTGGAGTTTGGAGAGTCTATGGCGCCGCTGCTGTGGTCTCTGCTCACCTGCAGTCAGTCTGTTCGCTGTTCAGCCTCCAGTTCTGCTCCTTCATGCTGGTTGTCATGATGCGGCAGCTTTCAGCACCGCTCAGTGCGGACAGCTCCGGGCCGCCTCGGTACTTTTGTCCGAACATCGCAGAGGTTCTGCTCCGGAATGACTCCACACTTATCCAGCTGCCGCTTTCTGCAGTCAAACTGAAGCTTTATGGGGTTTAAACGGCTACAAGCACTTTAGTCCTTGTCTTTGTGACTCAGGATTAAGTTCGTCTGGGTTCTTATTTCCTGTTTATGGTTTGTTCTGATCATGAAGAAGTTGTTTATTTATTTTCCTCCATTCAGTATTAGTGGCTTCTAAGTTTAAGGGATTACAGTAAAAAATAAATATATTTTTGACACTGCATGTAAAGAAAGAAAATATTGTGAACAAAGAAAAGAACTGATTAAACAAACAGTTGGAAAAAAAAACATTAAACGGTAAAATTCTGCACATTTTAGGCTCCCAGGGTGGAGTTTGGCTCAAGGAGCAAAGAAACTAAATCTTTCTCCTCATAGTTTAAATCTGCTGCTGAGAACATTTATTAGCTACCAGATCCCTGATGACCTGAGGTGACTACATATTAGAAGAAGGAAAAAAAATAAACTAGTAATACAATTTAAAATGTACTTTGACATGTAGAGTCAGAAGAGTTTTGATTTGATGACGTCTTATTTCCAGGTTGAGCCTGGAAATAAGACTCAACCTTATTTGAGATTACTGTAATGACTGAGCCATTACAGTAATCTCACCTACTGCAAGTGAAATCATACACATATTTTTTCTTCTGTCAGATTTTTGTTTGTATTTGGCAAACGTACTAATGGACTTTAAGAGGCTGTTATGGTTGAGGTTTGATTAGTTGCATCTAGTTTTCTGGCATTTTAGCTCTGCATCAAGTCAAGCTGAGTTCTTGGATCTTGGATCAAAAAAGTTTAGTCTTTCCTGCATTAAGCTGAAGGAAGCTCTGTCCATCTGCTGAGATGATGAAAAAGCAACAGGAACTTGTGTGTCATCAATTATGATGTAATAATGGTGTAATTAGAGACTTTAAAGTCTGTGATCTGTTTTTTCTATTTAAATAATTGTCTTTTGCTATTTCCTTTTCTGAAACAAAATGAGTGAGTAAACAGCAGATGGATATTTTGCTAAAGATGCAGCGCAATAATTTAAGATTAAATCTGTTAAAATAGTCAGAAGAATTATAACATAAGGTTCCCCTAATGCTTTTCATAATTAAAAATAAATATGTTTGAACTCTCTTTAATTTTTAGACACCTCATATCTACATGCAGAACTTTGGAAAAGTTTTCACGCCTCCTGATATTTTGCATCTCGGATCTTCAGCACTCAATGTACTTTTAATGAATTTATAAACTCAGTTTTTCCAAATTAAGAGCTGAAAAATACAAAAATTCTAATTCATTAAATACTCCTGCCCTCCTGCCATCACAGCGTTGTCTCTCAGATTTACACATACTGACATGCAGTTCAGCCAAACTCTGAACATTTTCTTTATTTTTTTAGGAAAGACAGAAACTAAAAGTCCACATTCAAGTGACTGACTGAACAGAGCTGTGAGATTTATTTCGTATATTGTTTTGCTTTATCATCTCCTGTACTAATCTGTCTTCATGATGCTGCATCTTATTTAATGTTCTCTCTTTGTTATTTTCTACAAAAAAGCAACCATAGTTTATTTTCTTCCAGTTCACAAACATGCATTACTTTATGTGACCAATCACAAAATTTTCTCGTAAAATACATCAAAGTTTGTTTGTGATATAAGAAAATATAAAAAGCTCCTGAGTGTCTTCATGTAGTTTAAACCTCCTGTGGTTTGTATTTGTACAGTGCTCAGATGAAAACGTGTTTGGATTTGTTTCAAAGCGTCCGTCGCTTTTTGCTTTGGTCAGATACTGAACTGTGATCGGCAACCAGCAGAGAAAATAGCCACAGCAGCAATCAGGCTCCACTGGCATCCTGGAGACCCTGCACACACACACACACACACACACACACACACACACACACACTCTACTGGGGGACTTTTGAAATATTAACGGTTTTCTGCTCCAGTAGCAGCAAGCAGCTTTTTAACAGCCGCTTTGCTCTCTGGCAGACTTTTGCCAGTGTTGTTCTTTGTTTGAATGATTCTGTTTCTAATGGGATTCAGGTGATTAAAATGTGATCTTACTGGTAAATGTAACTGAACAAAGCAGCGCTGTCACAAAGTGAAGCTTCACACAGAAAACATTCAATCTCAATCTTATTCCAAAGGATTTCTACACAGCACTTTGTGCGTTTGTTTTATGAATTATTCATAACCCTCACACTTCATTTAATCTTCCATCTCGCTGCTTCAGCCCTGATGATTTATAAAGCTATCATGTGGAAACATCAGTCACGTCTTTTTCAGACTTCTTCCTGAAGTTGTGGCTAACAAACTCGACAAATTCTTAAACATTCTATTTACAAACAAAACTAAAATACAAAAATGCAAACCTCATTGGCCGCTTCAACGTGAAAGGGTTAATACAGAAACTCCATGTAGCCTCTTGTTGCAGCCCAGCTATGAGCCTCGGTGTCTCACCAAACCTCTCCATCAATTAAGAAAAATAAAGCATGCTGCCAAATACAGAGTGCAGCGTCTAACTAAAAATATGTGCCTAAATGAAACAGCAAATTAAACATTGGTTCCACTCCGGTAACCTCTGCACAACTTATAATAAACATAAAATATTTTACATCACTTTGTCTACACCAGCTTAAAATCATGAAATTAAACCAAACTGTGTAACTGCCGCCGCCACACAGCCTCTAACTTTACAAACAGCAGCAGCAGCAAATATCAGGTTTTGTTTGATAAGCAGAGCCGTAGCACTGTTAATAATAATTCATGTTTTCAGCTTATGTACAAACTAATGGTAGCACTGCAGCATAGCTAGCTGCCATGGGAAGTTAGAACAGGAGTTCTTACACAGTCTGGAAGAAGGTGGAATTTGTTTTTATTCATTTCTAGATACAGAAAAATATGTGTGTTTCCTGACATATCTCCTGACTTTCCCCCTCTGAAATGTACAAATTTGTTTCTAGAATTCAGTTGCTTGGGCAGCTTTGAATCTGAAATCAAATGTGGTTTTTAAACAACAGTTTAACAAAAGTTTTTCAAATTTATGTTGAATTTTATTTTTATAAACTAGTTAATCTTAGAATGCTTCTATAGTGTCACATAATCTGAAACAGAACTGATGTATTTTTGATCAGATGCTAAAAGAAAAGCACTGAAAAAGCTTTTTCTAACCTGAAACCAAGCTTCTTCAGCATGAACAGGATAAAACCTCAAATCTCCAGAATGTTCTAAAAACTGTTGGAAAAATCTAGAAATCTTGGTCTGGATGAAAAAATAAAAATAAAACCTAACTGCTTCAAGAGTTATGTTTGTGTTTTTTGGTTATGCGGGAACCATTTTGGTAGACATTTCTCATTCCTCAGTCAAGCCCCGCCTCCTGCTGGTGATGCTGTGTATTACACTGAGGCGTCCTTAATGTCAGAGTCAAAATCAGGTTTTATTGTCATCATACAGAAGCTCAGTGAAGTTCGTCTCAGTAGCCCATCCAAAGACAAGACAAATAAACACCATAACTCATGGGTAGACGTGCTTCCCTTTAAACTTTGACTGTCAGATTATTGCTCCAGTCAGTGAGTGTACTTAGCTCTTTTTTTGTATATTTCTGTGCAAAAAACTAAATTTGATCAAATAAATTAGAAGTTTGGTTGTAGAGAATCCATTAAATCTTTGGAGTTGTAGTTGATTCCAAAGCTGTGGGTCTGGATTCCACTCAGGGCCATCAGACACCACATGAAATCATCTGTGTTGCTCTGTGTGTGTGTGTGTGTGTGTGTGTGTGTGTGTGTGTGTGT
>NW_015117028.1:8981-10731 GCF_001443285.1 Poecilia latipinna | reverse complement strand
TTTACACATTTTCAGCCATCTCTCTCTTTTTGGCCGGTTTGTTTTGAACTCCATGACTGTTTGCTTTGTTAAGATTCATTTACTGAAACCGTCTGAATTTATTTGTAAAGAAAGCCATGGGTTGCGTTAGAGGTTAGAGGTCATGGCTGTTGAAGCATTAAGGTTCATAAAGTCATATTTTAGTAGAATCTGGATTCTAATTCTCCTCAGGAAATGTCTTCTTCTGCATCTTGTCCTGTCATTATGTCATAGATTAGAGTCTATTTAAGAGATAACAAACTGATCCAGAAAGTCAGAAAGTTTAATCTGAATCTAAATCTTGACCTTAATATTTTCTTTTTTTACTGGAAAAAATTCCATTCATAAGAATCTGAAGACTATATTTGGATCTGAAATCTCTCCAGTTCAGTTTCCTGCTCTGATTTCCTTCCTGATTGCTGAGTGGAAGAAAAGCTTCAGCAAAACCAGATTATCTCAGGTCTTCATCAGAGCTCAACGGAAGAACATTATGGAAACAGACGGTAAGGAGGAGGCGAACTGAGACTGCAGTTTGTGATCAATCAGTGGCAGCAGAATCACGTTGTGTTTAGTGAATGTGGGAGGCAGATTGAGGACGTGATCCAGTTCTACGTTTTGCTGAGCTGGCAATCTGAAGAAGAACTGTGGGAAGAAATAAAGGCGAGGACAAACAGGAGACAGATGTTGGCTGCCATAGGCTGAGGATTTGACTGAGTGTTTCACAGGACAGAGGTCGGCTGAGAGGAGCTCTAGTCCTGCTCTGCTGGTCCTAATAAAATAATAATTATTATAGTATCTAGTCTTTTTATTTAAAAAAAAATCTACAAAATTAGCATTTTCTCGGTGCAAAAGTTGAGTATTAAAACTGATATATCCTTATGTATTTGATTTTTTTTTTGGTGGGGGGACAATTTAGACTTTTCCAAGATCGGGGGGTTAGAATCCCCCTGAGTTTTCTGCGCATGCTTTAAAAGAAATTCATTTTCCTTCAACAGATAAAACCAGTCAGTGGCTGGTTTTATTAAATCATTTCTGTGTTATCACTGCTGTGTCGTGCAGAAATAATCCCTCAGAAAGTCATGAGATGACCACATACTGCTGCTGCATGTTTCTGTGTGTAGTCAGTGGAAACCTACTCCATATAGTCCTGCTGGGTTTGTTGCAGTCTAAATTTAGTGATGAGGCGTTTGGCCCAGCGTCGTTGTGCTGAGCGCCACAGATCGATGTTTCACCATGTGCAGCCCAGAAGGAAAAGCAAACGGTTCAGCAACAACAGCAACCCTTCACCCTGACCAGCCTACCGTCACATTCCTGAGGTCCAGACAACACGTGGATGCTCATGTTTGCTGCAGCATTTTTTAGCTGGACAGACGAATGAGAAGTTTTTATGTTTAAGTTCGTTTTTGTTTGAAACACAGTGTGAAATGTTGGCATAGGATGTACTGTTTTTTTAAGTGAAACTGAACTTATAATGATATTAATGTTAATGAGATTTTTATCATCAATCCATTTTCAACATCAGCTCATCCTCTTCTCTTCAGCACATTTCACCCACATCGATAATTCAGAAACTATAAAAACCCATAAAAAGTTAGAATTTTCTGTACTGATAATTTTACTATATTATTCTTACTATACTGATGATACTTTTCCAAAAAAAAAAATTCTTAACATGTTTTGAAAACAAAATTGATTACTTAAGATATATTATTGTAATATTTTTGGTCTTGCT
>NW_015117028.1:0-3920 GCF_001443285.1 Poecilia latipinna | reverse complement strand
GAATCGGATGAATGCGACCTGGACGTTAGGTCACATTTGAATCGGATACGGGTCACATTCGAAAAAGAATCCGACCTGTGCTGTTCACACAGGATACAGGTCGCATTACGTCAAAAAAATCAGAATTGAGTCACTTCAGGCTGCAGTGTGAACGCACCCATAAAGTGTATAAACCTTAACACATTAAGACCTATTTATGTGCTAAATGCCAGGCCCCTGTTTCTAGTGCTATGTGAAGCAGAGCTAGCTGTAGCTACAAACCCAACAGGGATTTATCAAAGTGTTGCTGCAAAAATATCTTTCTAGTTCACTTCAAATCATTTTTCAAGACTTTGATTTGACTCTGCTTTCCACTTAATGATGACTCCAATCTTCTGGAGCCGTGCTCAGCTGACGGTAGCCTGATGGATAGTCGAGGTGTGTGTAGGCGCTGGAGGCAGGTTTTCCCTCTCCGCTATCCACAGGCTTCCTGACTAGCAGCTGCTGATGAACTCAGCAAGGTCGAGGTAGGAACGATTTTCATCCTGCAGCCAGCCGCGTCGTCTGCTGCATTTCAAAACGCCTTCCTCCCTGCCACTTGTTGCAATTTATGTGTTTCACAAACTGAATGTTGATTTTTCTGCTGACTTTGTGAAATGTCTGCCTGGTGACATCATAGATACTCAGATAATGAGTATCATATGTATTTACAGTATCACAAAGTGCAAGGCAGCAGTCTGACAGCAGTGATATCACTACAAAGCAGTGTTTGTGTTTAGGGAAGTCATAGTGACAAGTCTGAGTACTGGAAATGGAAGGCTGTGTTTCCAGACTGCAAAACAAAAAGTCAGGACCAGCAGACAAGGGATTCAGAGAATACACAGCAGCAAATTCAGTCAATTTAACTTTTATTAGCAAGCTTACTGTGCCCATTTCTTTAGCTGAATTTATGAGGTTACCTTGAATGACACAGTTTGACATACATTATATATATATATATATATATATATATATATATATATATATATATAAGCAAAAATAATAAGGAAATAAAAGCTTAGTGTACAGTAGATAATCAGATGATTTCACCTCACAAGTCCGGTCTTACATCTTTACTGAAGCATTCCCCTGTTTCTTATATTTCAGATTCTGTTCATCTAATGTACAGTCATGGCCAAAAGTTTTGAGAATGATTCAAATGTTAATATTTACAAAGTCTACTACTTCAGGTTTTATAATGGCAATTTGCATATATTCCAGAATGTTATAAAGAGTGATCAGCTTAACAGCAATTAATTGCAAAGTCAACATTTGCCTAGAAAATGAACTTTATCCCCCAAAACACATTTCAACTTCATTGCAGCCCTGCCTTAAAAGGACCAGCTAACATCGTTTCAGTGATTGCTCCATTAACACAGGTGTGGGTGTTGATGAGGACAGGGCTGGAGATCAATCTGTCATGATTAAGTAAGAATGACACCACTGGACACTTTAAAAAGAGGCTGGTGCTTGGCATCATTGTTTCTCTTCTGTGAACCATGGTTATCTCTAAAGAAACACGTGCAGTCATCATTGCACTGCACAAAAATGGCCTAACAGGGAAGAGCAGCTAGAAAGATTCACCTCAGTCAACAATCTATCACATCATCAAGAACTTCCAGGAGAGAGGTTTCATTGTTGCCAAAAAGGCTCCAGGGCGCCAAGAAAGACCAGCAAGCGCCAGGACCGTCTCTTAAAAGTGTTTCAGCTGCGGGATCGGGCTACCAGCAGTGCAGAGCTTGCTCAGGAATGGCAGCAGGCAGGTGTGAGTGCATCTGCACGCACTGTGAGGCGGAGACTCTTGGAGCAAGGCCTGGTCTCAAGGAGGGCAGCAAAGAAGCCACTTCTCTCCAGGAAAAACATCAGGGACAGACTGATATTCTGCAAAAGGTACAGGGAGTGGACTGCTGAGGACTGGGGTAAAGTCATTTTCCGATTGTTTGGGACATCTGGAAAACAGCTTGTTCGGAGAAGACGAGGTGAGCGCTGCCACCAGTCTTGTCTCATGCCAACTGTAAAGCATCCTGAAACCATTCATGTGTGGGGTTGCTTCTCAGCCAAGGGAGTCGGCTCTCTCACAGTCTGGCCTAAAAACACAGCCATGAATAAAGAATGGTACCAGAATGTCCTCCGAGAGCAACTTCTCCCAACCGTCCAAGAGCAGTTTGGTGATGAACAATGCCTTTTCCAGCATGATGGAGCACCTTGCCATAAAGCAAAGGTGATAACTAACTGGCTCAGGGAACAAAACATAGAGATTTTGGGTCCATGGCCTGGAAACTCCCCAGATCTTAATCCCATTGAAAACTTGTGGTCAATCATCAAGAGACGGGTGGACAAACAAAAACCTAGGAATTCTGACAAAATGCAAGCATTGATTGTGCAAGAATGGACTGCTATCAGTCAGGATTTGGTCCAGAAGTTGATTGAGAGCATGCCAGGGAGAACTGCAGAGGTCCTGAAGAAGAGGGGTCAACACTGCAAATATTGACTTGCTGCATTAACTCATTCTGTCAATAAGAGCTTTTGTTACTCATATGATTGCAATTGTATTTCTGTATGTGATGAAAACATCTGACATACACACATGAAAACCAGAGGACAGCAGATTATGTGAAAATATAATATTTGTGTCATTCTCAAAACTTTTGGCCATGACTGTAGATAAATGTTTATTTATTTTGTATTTTTTTAAGCTTGCTCTGGTTGATATGATGTCATGGAACATGCTGAAAAAAGTGAGAAAAGAGCTAAAGTTGAAAGAAAAGCTTAAAATAGACTGGATAAAGTTTGATCAATTAAAAGTACCTTTATATTTTTGTATATTCTGCTTTTAATGTTACAGAAGATGCATGGTGCCTATTTTAACCTTAATGTTTTAATTAAGGTGTCATTATCACCAAAAGCTTAGAGGTTTACTAACTCTTTACTTACAGGCTAATAGTGACAGCATATCTAACTACATTGTTGCTATTAGAACTACAGTACCATCTCAAAAAACTATCAGGCAACATTTTAAGTTCATTTGATCAGTGGCGATATTTGCAGAGTCAGAGAACAAAGCTAAAGGTTTCATATCAGAAAGTGTAAGACAAAAAGAAACTCTTCCACACTGCCACAATCCGGCACAACAATCCGGTCACAGAGCCTTATGAGGAAAACCCTTTTGGAGCCATGCTAACTACAGAACTCAAAAGCAGCAGCTGTTTCTCATTCTACACCAGTGACTTACTGGAGTTTCAACAAACCTTTCAAATGTGATCGTCAATCACAGCCTCTCCCAGAGTTTAATTTATAAAATAACCATTCACTGAAAACAGTGAAGGTTTTGATACTGGAATTTCTTCTAGAAATTTGTGTTGTATCTCTTGGTAGAAAGTTTGAAAAACATTGCAAATATCTTCTTGTACGTGTTAATGTGATGAAAATCCCTTGAGCCGCCTTGCTGAAGCAAACTGTGCTTCCTGTGGTTGTACTAACTAATTAACTAAGTCTTCTCTCATTCATCTTTTGCAGCTTCTTCTTGGTCTTCTCCTGCCTTATCCTGTCAGTGTTTGCCACCATCAGAGAATATAAAGACAACTCAGAAAACGCTTTGTACATCTTGGTATGTGCCGCTTTGTGTTTTGACCCTTAGTTACAGAAACTTTCAAAGTCTAACTGCTGTAAATACTGTGAAAAGCTGCTCCCTCCCTCACTTCTGAGTCTGTTCTCTATTATAGAATGACAACTTATGTCATCTGATCTCATGGACACTCAGCAGGAAACCTAAATAAGAATAAGACTTGTATCACTGATGTAGTCACACCATAAAAACTAATTAAAGGAGACCTATTTTATATATATATATATATAAATCCCCTTCTCACCCTCCGCGGGTGGTCTCTCTCTCTCTCTCTCTC
>NW_015117027.1:0-24215 GCF_001443285.1 Poecilia latipinna | reverse complement strand
AAAAAGTTTTTAAACCTTTTATAAGTGGTTTCTCAAATAAAATAAAAACCCTTTTCGTTTTTTTTTTTTTTTTTTTTTTTTTTTTTTTTTTGTCGTGTCACAATTTTATTTACATTTTTTTTCTCCTCATCCAGGAGAAAAAGTTGATGGAAGAGAGAATCTCTGAATTCACCACCAACCTGGCAGAGGAGGAGGAAAAATCCAAGAGTTTACAGAAACTGAAGACGAAACACGAGGCCATGATCACAGACCTGGAAGGTAGGAGAAACATTTAGAATCAGGGTGCTTGAAATCCTTGAAAAGGCTTGAATTTGAATGAGCTCTGCTTGATTTCTGCATAAAGTCCTCAAAAGCGCTTGACATTCAAACTTCATAGCCCTTAGTCCTAGTCCAAGGTGGTATGATTTCTACCACCTTTCTCTAATCAATAATCGATCACCTCGTGTTCAGATCGGCTGCGTCGGGAGGAGAAGGCGCGTCAGGAGCTGGAAAAGAACAGACGCAAACTGGAGGGCGACTTCACCGAGACGCACGACCAGATTGCTGAGCTCCAGGCTCAGATCGCCGAGCTGCGCGCCCAGCTGGCCAAGAAGGAGGAGGAGCTGCAGGCCGCCCTCGCCAGGTCTGCTTGAGCGCCGAACGTCGCCTCTGCGTAAAACCCATCAACTTGTTGCCTCAGTTCACTAAACTTTGCTGTGAATGTCCTCTGTTAAGAATCGAGGAGGAGGCCGCCCAGAAGAACATGGCTCAGAAGAAGATCAGAGAGCTGGAGGCTCAGCTGTCCGAGCTGCAAGAGGACCTGGAGCTGGAGAAGCAGGCCCGCGTGAAGGCCGAGAAACACCGCAGGGACCTGGGGGAGGAGCTGGAGGCCCTGAAGACAGAGCTGGAGGACACCCTGGACTCTACAGCGGCTATGCAGGAGCTCAGGTAGGAAGACTGCTTCAGTTCCCATTCACCTTATGGAAGGTAAATTTGCTTAATGGAAACGTTTCAATTTATAAAAAACTCACATTTTTCAATGAAGTAGGAGGATCATGCCGCTGCATGTTTAATTGTGGTTCTTAAGTTTCAGCCTTTTCTACTTGGAATTTGTAGGAAAAAAAATGGGTCAGGCTTTCTCAGTGAAACCTGTCAAAATAAGCAATAAATAAATAAATAAATAAATTGCATAATAAATTATAGTAGTCAACAAATATTGGCCTTTAATATTTTTTAAAAATGCTGCAAACATTTGACATTTACTAAACACTCGGCTTGGAATTTGTAAAACAGAAAGTTCAAACTGGCACTTTTGCTCGTTTTCCCCTTCAAAGCTTGAAAGATCATTTTCTGAAACACAATTTTGGTTACAGATTTTATAATCTGTTTTAATTATTGTTGTTTTGTTTAAATATTCTTTAGAAATTGGCATTTTTGTGTCTTTCAAAGGGCTCATTTGCATTAATATGCCAAGATTATAATTACATCAGTTGAAAATGGTCTCAAAATGACGATATTATCATTTATCGCAATAATTTCCTGGACAATTCATTGTCCAGGAATATTTCTTATTGCGACTGTTTCCAGGTGACTGAGTTAGTGGTACTTCAGTAAGAGGCTCTTCATGGCCTGAAGGTTTCTGACCTCGTCTGGTTTTGTGAAAGCGAAGCGTCTCTTGAAGGCATTGATCTTCTCATAAGCCTGCTCTCCTCTGCTGCTGCTCCTACAGGACCAAACGTGAGACCGAGGTGACTCAGCTGAAGAAGAGCCTAGAGGAAGAAGCCCGAGTCCACGAGCATCAGCTGGCTGAGATGAGGCAGAAGCACAGCCAGGCCTTCGACGAGCTTAACGAGCAGCTGGAGCAGGCGAAGAGGGTACACTCTCCATGCTACTACCCTCTGCTCTTTCTTTCTCCACTTGTATCTTCTTAACAACAACCACTGACTTTCTGTTTTTCCCCCTGCAGAACAAAGTGTCGATGGAGAAGGCCAAACAAGCCTTGGAGTCTGAGAAGAACGAGCTGACCATCGAGCTGCAGACGCTGATGCAGGGCAAGACTGACTCCGAGCACCGCAGGAAGAAGGCCGAAGGGCTGACTCAGGAGCTGCAGGCCAAATACTCTGAGGCTGAGCGCCAGAGGGTGGAGCTGGCTGAGAAACTGGCTAAAGTGCAGGTACGTTTCTGGATCCACCGCTTTCCAAATTGTTAACCCTGGTATTCATCAAATACGGCGTACGATCACTGACACAAGGTAAAACTCACTTCGACAATCTACTGAAGTTTGTCCTTTCTTTTCATCTCTCCACAGGCTGAGCTGGACAATGTTAACGGCATGTTGAGTGAGGCTGAGGGCAAATCCATAAAGGCCACTAAAGACTTCTCGGCTGTGGAATCCCAGCTGCAGGACGCCCAGGTACAACATGGCAGAACCAAACGTAGCTGCAGACAGACATTAGAAATATCATTAGAAATATAATTTATGTATAATAAACAGACCAAGTACTCACCTGTGGGGGACACCGCAAGCAATGCTGAGCACTATTTTCTTTACCTTCAGTTTGTCAGATGCTGTATGAGTCTGAAAGCTTAAACCTTACATACGTCATCATGCAACTGTTAAGTCAAAGTTTGTGTCTTGCTGTGCCACAGGAACTCCTCCAAGAAGAGACGCGTCAGAAGCTCTCCCTCAACACTCGTCTGCGGCAGCTGGAGGACGAACAGAACAACTTGAAAGAGCAGCTGGAGGAAGAGGAGGAAGCCAAGAAGAATGTGGAGCGGCAGCTTCAGACGGTGCAGGCTCAGGTGAGACGCACCAATCAGCTGCTGGAGCAAACTTTCTACTGACAATTTTATTCAAGTGTTTCAACACCAGTGTACCGGTTGCACTGATAACAAACGAGCAACGCCTCTCCACAGCTTGCTGACATGAGGAAGAAGGTGGAGCAGGACGCCGGCTCCCTGGAGTCCGCCGAGGAGGGGAAGAAGAGACTGCAGAGGGACCTGGAGAGCACCAACCAGCGGCTGGAGGAGAAATGCGCCGCGTTTGACAAGCTGGACAAAACAAAGACGCGTCTGCAGCAGGAGCTGGACGACCTGCTGGTGGACCAGGACCACCTCCGACAGATCGTCTCCAACCTGGAGAAGAAGCAGAAGAAGTTTGACCAGGTCGACGAGAGATGCCGAAGCAGGAATCGCCGGGGTTCCCGTTGAAGGCCGAAGCCGTAACCGTTGGCTTTCTGTCGTTTCCAGATGCTCGCAGAGGAGAAGAACATCTCTGCGCGCTATGCGGAGGAGCGAGACCGAGCTGAAGCCGAGGCACGCGAGAAAGAAACCCGTGCTCTGGCTCTGACCCGAGAACTGGAATCTCTGATGGACGTCAAGGAGGAGCTGGACCGCAACAACAAGCTGCTGCGCGCCGAAATGGAGGATCTGGTTTCGTCTAAGGATGACGTGGGCAAGAACGTAAGTTTAAAAAAAAAAAAAAAAAAAAATTTTTTACTGGGTAAATTATTTTTTTTGCAAACTCCAGCCTTAACTCTCCATCTGCCCGTGCTCTGCAGGTCCACGAGCTGGAGAAGTCCAAACGTGCCATGGAGCAGCAGCTGGAGGAGATGAGGACTCAGCTGGAGGAACTGGAGGACGAGCTGCAGGCCACAGAGGACGCCAAGCTGCGTCTGGAGGTCAACATGCAGGCCATGAAGGCGCAGTACGAGAGAGACCTGGCAGGGCGCGACGAGATGGGAGAGGAGAAGAAGAGAGCTCTGGTCAAACAGGTCTGTCCGTCCCTGGGTCACTGACAGGAACGAAGCCCGGCTGATGTTTCTACGCCTCAACTTTTCATGTTTGGTCACAATATAACAGCAAGTTTCACTGGGTTTGACTGAGATTCTATCTGATTTGACTAATCGACATAATTTTAAACTTTTTTTTACTACAAATAAAAAAATCTAAAGTCGTAAGGATGAAGTTGAATGACAACAAAATCAAAATAATACGAGAATAAAGTTAATTAGCCATGCTGTGAAAACCAAGGCAGCGCAGCAGACGGGTCAGGAAAACAAGTTGTAACGTGATCAGATATGAAAACTACTTTTGGTTGTTAATCATGGTTATAGGCAACGACTTCACATTTCTTGTGGCTAACATCAGCGGACGTGACCCCTGTAGGTGCGTGAGATGGAGATGGAGCTGGAAGACGAGAGGAAGCAGCGCTCTGCCGCCGTGGCGGCGCGCAAAAAGCTGGAGCTGGACCTGAAGGAACTGGAGGCTGCCATCGACATGGCCAACAAGAACCGCGATGAGGCCCTGAAGCAGCTCAAGAAGCTTCAAGTGAGCGCAGCTACTAAACCCTAAAGCTATTAAATGTCTTCCCAGGACCTCAGTTTGAACTTTTTTTTTTTTTATTTGTAATCCTCAGGCTCAGATGAAGGATCTGCTCCGAGAGCTGGAGGACACTCGCATGTCCAGAGACGAGATCTTGGCCCAGAGCAAGGAGACGGAGAAGAAGCTGAAGGGCATGGAGGCCGACATGATCCAGATGCAGGAGGTCGGTGAAAACACCAGGTGTCCAGTTCGCCTACCACTGACCACCTGCTGATTACTGATGTGTTTTTTTTAATTCCTCCACCATAATTCAGGAGCTGGCAGGAGCAGAGCGAGTGAAGCGACAGGCCATGCAGGAGAGAGACGAGCTGCAGGACGAAATCAACAACCAGGCCGCCAAGAAGTAAGACTCCTGTCAAAACGAGCTCGACTTTCCTTCATAGTCTGTGTTTCTGAACCTTTGATCCGTTTCCCCTCAGCGCTCAGGTTGCAGAGGAGAGGAGGCGGCTGGAGGCTCGCATCACCCAGCTGGAGGAGGAGCTGGAGGAGGAGCAGTGCAACACGGAGCTCATCAACGACCGGCTGAAGAAGGCCATGCTGCAGGTCCGTCTGTGCTTTAACGGTCGCCTTTCACCCAGACCGAACCAGTTCAAACCCAACTGGTTTGTCTCCTCTTTAGACCGACCAGATCAACGTGGAGCTGACCGCAGAGCGCAGCACCTCTCAGCGGCTGGAGGGCGCGCGCAGCCAGCTGGAGCGCCAGAACAAGGAGCTGAAGCTGAAGCTGCAGGAGCTCGAGGGAACCGTCAAGTCCAAGTACAAGGCCAACATGGCCGCCCTGGAGGCCAAGATCGCCCAGCTGGAGGAGCAGCTGGATATCGAAACCAGGTGTGGAAATGTGGCTGATCTGAACAAATTAATTAATTAAAAATTAATTAAAAAAATTCTGACTTCTGCCTAGCAAATATTCAACTTTTCAAACGCTGAATTTTCTTAAATAAAATTTTTCAAAATAGACACCTAATGCGATATGCAGTTTACTCAGGACTAGGAATTGTGATTCCTTAAGGAACCAACTTAAAAAATGTTTTTCTGAACTTCTACTAATGCCGTGCTTTTCCTCAGGGAGAGGCAGACTGCCACCAAACTGGTGAGACGCACCGAGAAGAAGCTGAAGGAAGTCATCCTGCAGGTGGATGACGAGAGGCGCAGTGCAGAGCAGCACAAGGACCAGGTCCGCCTCCCACTTCCTCTGAAACACATTTGAAACACATATGAAAACGTTAGCTTAGCCTCCCTTTAACTAGACCGCAGGCATAATGGAGGGGCTTTGCACCGATGTCGAATAAATGCTTTTGTTCATCCAACCTCATCAGAGTTAATTTGTCCTTTCCAGGCGGACAAGTTGAACTCTCGCATGAAGCAGCTGAAGCGCCAACTGGAGGAGGCTGAGGAGGAGGCCCAGAGGGCCAACGCCAACCGAAGGAAACTCCAGAGGGAGCTGGAGGATGCCACGGAGTCTGCGGACGCCATGAACCGCGAGGTGGCCTCCCTCAAGAGCAAGCTGAGGTAGGAAGACCACGACGACGCACAACTCCCTCAGCAGCAGCATCATGTCACAAAACAAGAGATGACTGATGCAGGTTATACCTTAGATTTTCATTCTGGGCTGTATGTAGATCATGAACGTTCTTAAAGGGCCGGTTGTGCTGGAATCTATTGATAAAACTATATCCTGTTAACATTTAATGAATAGCTCTCTGCATTTGGTAAATAGTTCAAATTAAATATTGGATGTTTTCACATTGATCAGTCCCTCTAGGATTACTTTTTTTTCTCGTTTTGTGCAAATATATTAAAACAATTTAGCAAAATTTGCACTTAAGTAAAACTTGTATTTATTTTATATTCTCCATGCTTTCATAGAGAATAGCAGCAGTGTTGAACAAACACTGCCACCTGCAGGTGGGAGTTAGCATCACTGAAGCCCAATGTTTTTGACCATTTTTGAGGAAAATTTGCAATAAAGTCACATCTATTTATTAGAGCAAAAGAAGGCATTAATCTGCTGATTTTGAAGGGATTTCATGAGGGCCGCATAAAAGCTGCAGCGGGCCAGATTTGGCCCCCGACCCTTGACCTTGACACACGTTCCTTTTAATAGACCTGATTAGCTTTTCCTAACTTTAACTTTCTGTTCCAGGCGTGGCGACTTGCCCTTCAGCGTAACTCGCCGCACTGTCCCTCGCGTGGAAAACGTGGAGAGCGATGAGGAAGCCGAGCCCAAGGCCGAAGCCCCGGAGCCCCAAGCTTAAAGGGCCCCATCCTCCGGCCCCTCTGCCTCTCGCCTCCTCCACGCTGAATCCTAACCAGAAAGAGCAGCAAATACTGGAAAGAAGAAAGAAAATCATGTCCAGACTAAAGGCAGGGATTCTGCTCAGTCCAAGTTCAGTCCTGCGACTGTCCGATCTATCCGAACAGCATCAAACTATGCATCCATAACAGCTACACGCCAGTAAACGTAGACAATCGCTTTTCCAACACACTCTCACGTTTCTTTTTTTTTTTTTTTGGCTCAATTTCTTTCATCACTTCCTTTTTCATTCTCTGGGAAAAGTAACTATTTTTATAAGGAAAATTTAGACTTGTAATAGACCTGATTTAGGATTTATTTTTCTAATAGAAGGGAAAATAAAAGAATGAAGCCAATTACATGGAAGGGGACCAAAGTAAATATCAAGTAGAAGTTTCTATTATGCAGACATTTTTTTTTTGTTTCGTTTAAAATAATGGCTAAGGATGGTAAATGCTTCATGTGTATCATGCTCATTTGTTGCTCTTCTTTGAGGTTCATAAAGATTTATGCAATATCCTGAAATGTACTCGACACGCCTAGCTACGATTAGCGCTCGTTTCAATGTTTTGGCCGAGAATATTTTGTATGTGAAGTTGACCGAAGATGTCCTGAAGGTTTTAATTGGTGCGCTGAAATTTTCTTAATTTTGCACTGAAGAAAAGTTATGAACCTAAATGACGTACCACTGCATTTGTGGAGTTCCAACAAAACGGCAAAGATGCAGCTTTGAAGTCTTTGAATGACCATGCGCACACACACACACACACACTGCCAACACACACTATAAAAAGCCTTAAATGCAACTGACACCTACTTGGCAGGGTTCACAGCTGTTGTTTGCTTTCTGGACGTACATTGATTGTCATTTTTCTCGCCATCAGTGTTTTTCGTATGTTCAGGGTGAAGTATAAATGGTAGGGTAGCTTTGTTTGTTTTTTTGACTCGCAGCACACACTGTATTCTTAGGGCACAGCTTGCTAAGAGAGATGAACCAAAGGCAGATATAAGAGGGAGGGAGATTCTTTGATACTCTACAGCTTGGCAGCAGTGTGGTATAGATAAGAGATTTTTTGCATGCGATCTGGTGGAGATATCGTGACATGAAGCCCCTCACAGGCTGTGCCCAGGATCACCTTTTGGCTCACACTGCTGGAAAGTGAGAGGATTGTGTTGTTACTTCCAAAATAACGACTCGTAATTCGAAAGATTGCAGATTTCGTACCTACTAAACAAAGGCGATCCAAAAGAAAAAAAAAGGATTTTAAATAAATAATGTGCACCAGTTATTTTGTAACGTTTATCACCGCAACTCTGGCTGGATGTCATGTGGTCAATTATGATATTGCAAATAAAGATGCTTTCTAAACTGCCATTTTGTCCTGTTTTTGTACATTTTTCACATTTTTGTACTTTCATTTGGGTCTCTACTGCTTCTGGAAAAAAAATAGCCCAAGTGCTTACAAAAAAGGCACCCAACCATTTTTTTGGAATTTTTTTTTTTTTTTTTTTTTTAATCTGGAAAATGAGGCAATTCAAAAATTGCTGTATGCGCTGTACAATGGCTGCTGGAAAAGATGATGTTTTGATGACCCTAAAGACCTATCCCAAAGTGTTAAAGGACGTATAATAGGTCACCTTTATAAATCTGATTTTTATTTTTTTATTTTATTTATATAACAGCCTCAAGGAAGCCGGTCAGATTTCAAGAAAGATGAATCCAGTTAAATGCAGGACGATACCAGAAGAAAATCTTTTGAATGCAGCAAAGGACAACTTTAAACTAACATAGCCAAATCCACAATGAAATTTAGATCACAACATTCTCTATTAGAATGATCCAGGCCATAAGCAAATTTAAAAAATCTATGGTAACATGTAAATGAAAAAGAAAGCTCCTCTGTCCAGGTTCACTGAACTTGGAGATACAAATACAGATGAGCAACCATTTCAGCCTATGTACGTAACGGTGCTAAAGACCCCAAAGGACAGCCATGATCATATTGAAAGGTGTTTCCACAATATTGACTCAAAAAAAGTAACAAAAATTTGCTAATTTGTTTTTTCATTCTGTTAATATTGTGAACTACATTCTGCTGGTCTATCGGATCAAGTTCTGAAATTTAGTGGTTGAGATATGAAAAAGTTCAGGGTTCATGAGGACTTTGTTCTCACCAGCAGAGGGCAGTAATGGTCTATAATAAAAGCTGATGTGGGAATAAACAGGTCAGAACCGGCTGAACGGCAGAAACCGCTCTCAGCTGGTTCATACAGGGCCGTGACGCTTCAGACGTCTCTTTCTAAAAGCTGTTTTTCCTTTAAGTCTTGTATGAGTTTCCTAGTCAGTCACATAAGGGAAAAATTATATTTTGACAGGATAGGATAGGATAGGGAAGACATTACCTGACCAGGAAATTTTAGAAATGTTTTAAAGCCAGTCCGATAAAGTATTTTTTAACCCGCTTGAAGAACGATGTTTGCTTAATTTCACGTCAGACGCCGTGTCCTTTCCCTTACCACAATGTCTCTTAAATCAATTATTATTGTGAAATTTCCCCGTAACACAGAAATGTTTCTTTTTGACCCAATCACGTCCCCAAATCCTCACTGATGGGCGGGGCCTACTTACAACCGCACGCGCCTTCTCAGCACGGTTTCTTCTCCAAACCGGCGCCGGCCGGTTTTCAATCAGGAAGCAAGGAGCAGATAAAAGGTCAGCGTTTGGTTGCAGTGAAGGGATTTTACTTCTGCCTCTGTCCAGGATATGGTAGGCGGGTGGAAGTATTTATTTTTACTGATACTGTAGTCTGCCAGTGTTGTTTTTTTATCCCCTGGAGCCCACAGTGTGAGAAAACTCCACTGTGGAGGAGCGTTTTAGTAACCACAGACTCATCACTCCATAAGACTTTCTTTCACGGTGATTTTCGGGTGTTGTTTTATTTTTATTTTCTCTCTATTACATAAAAAGAGGAAAAACAAAAAAAAATAGTTCTAACGTGAATAATGTCAATTTCTAGATATTTCAGCAAAAAATTAAGGCAAGAAAATTGACTGTTTTTTTTTTTAAATATGTTTTTTGTACCAGTAGAAAACTAATTGTGGAGGTTTTAGCTATTATTTTCCATAAGAGACAACAAATGAGTATGCTGGCATGCACTTACATTGTACATTTATTATAACTGTTTGCAACCTTCAGGTCGTCTATGCAGGACAAACAGTGCCACAATTCAATAAATAATTTAAAAAAAATAATAAAATGTAAATTTGAATAATACCAAATTTGAAAATCATTAATGAAAATGTTAAAGACATGTAATTACTTTAGCAGATTTATTTAGCCACAGCCATTAAATCGAATAATTTCAGGACAGAGAAATATAAACTCAACACTTTAATTATATTTTAGTAAATTAACATTCTTCTAAAATTGTTAAAATAATACAGTAATTTTGATTGTCTTCAAATTAACATGTTTTAAAACTCTGCATTTATTACTTTATTGACAAATTTCCACAAATATTGACATATTTGCATGTATTTTCAACTGCAAATATGGAATCCCAATCATAGAAATAATGTTTGCAATATTGCAATTGAAAATGACTGCTTGTATAGTATGTGGTGAGCTATTAGGACATTCCGTGTGCCAATGATGGAATATTAAATGGACTTTAATATATTTTTTTAAATTATGGTACAGGAAAATGTTTTCCCGCCTTGGTTATTTCAGGTGATATAAATGATCTCACACACAAATATTTATTTGTTGAATTGTGGTCAACAGAAATCTTTTAGCTGTGACCTGGATTCTTGCTGATGGGTATCGTGATGATCTCTGAGTTGGTTAATAAATGGCAGTGTGTTGGGGTGGGCCGCAAATGGGAAACACGGGGTTGGTCAGATGACCTCCATGTATATAAACCGCTCAACGTGTCCCGATTCATCCACTGCAGGGGAAAAACTCCCAGCTGCAACTTCTCTCTGAAGAGCTCTGGAACGTGACGACAGAAAATTACCTCAAGCATTATGGAACTGTCACTGGTGAGTTTCCCATTGCATCCATCACTATTGAGGTTTTCCACTTCTTCTATCGCATGAAGTATTTCTCAAATTTTCTCAGAAAGCAAGTACATTTTCTTCTATTACGTTGTAAATCATTTCACCTTCCTTGCCCGTGATCTGCCAGGCTCACCCGGCTATTAAAGCCTTTGTGTGTGGCTCCTTCAGCGGGACCTGCTCCACCCTGCTCTTCCAGCCTCTGGACCTGGTCAAGACCCGCCTGCAGACCTCGCAAAGTGGCATGCAGCCGGGGTGAGTTGATCGATTTTATTAATTTCCAATAGTTTTACCTCATCTCAAGCGTTTTCCTGCTTATCTGATTGTTACATTTATTTATTTCTTTTTTTTTTTCCTCAGGTCAAGCCGGGTCGGGATGACATCGGTGCTCCTCGGTGTGGTGCGGACGGAGCGGCTGCTGGGTCTGTGGAAGGGCATTTCTCCGGTTGGTCTGCTGGAAATGTTTCACCACGTGAACCGTTGAGTCACACGGAGGGGAGATGATCTCTAAAGGTGCTTTCTTCTTCCTCCTCCTCTCCATCCGGTGCTCCAGTCGTTCGTCCGGACCATCCCAGGAGTGGGAATCTACTTCAGCTCCTATCACTCCCTGAAGCAGCACTTCTTCCAGGACAGCAGGCCGGGAGCGGCGCAGGCCGTGATGCTGGGAGGCGGGGCCCGGACCGTGGCGGGGGTTGTGATGCTGCCGATCACCGTCATCAAGACGCGGTTCGAGGTGGGCAATGTTTACCGTCTGAAACTGATTGCAGTTTTTGATTTTGTCTGTTTTTATTTTTATTTTTTTATTTTTTCAAATGTTGGCAAATATAAACATGATTTCACACGCAAGATCTCAACCCCCAGCTCCAGAAGGAGGGCAAAAAGCTGCTGGCTGACAATGACTGTCATTGGCTTTAGCTGTTAAGTTGTCAACATAAAGTGCTAAATCTTGTTTGTACGTGATTCATATGAAAGAAAAAGGTCTGCAATGCTTTTCTACTAATTGTCAACACTATGACACCTTGAAAACAAAGTCAGTTGGAAGTTTTAATTTAAAAAACTTCCAATGAGCAGCTAAGCTAGCTTGACTATGACAATCCTAACACGTAGACATGCTGTGGGATTCAGTCTGGGATTCAATTTGTAATGCGGCCGGCTTGTGTTTGTGATCCAGTGTGGCAGGTACAGCTACGTGAGCGTGAGTGGCGCGCTGCGCAGCGTGTGTCGGAGCGAGGGCCCCACCGCTCTGTTCTCCGGCCTCATGGCCACCCTGCTCAGAGACGTTCCTTTCTCTGGGATCTACGCCATGTTCTACAGCCAGGCCAAGGCCTCGCTGCCGCAAGGTGAGGAAATCAATACACACATTTACTTTAACTGTAATAGATCTCTGTTCTGATCCAGCTAATTCTGCAATTTGTTCCCCCCTACGTCCTGAAGAGATCAGTTCCTCTTCTTCGGCTCCTGTGGCTAACTTCAGCTGTGGGGTTCTGGCTGGTGTTCTGGCCTCTCTGGTCACGCAGCCAGCCGACGTCGTAAAGACACATGTCCAGGTGAACCCCCAGCTGAGGACGACGGAGGCCGTCAGATACATCTACACGGTAACTACCTTCCTCCTGATTACAGATGCACCGATCTGATTAACACCTGCATTGTTCCCAATATTTAAAAAAAATCTAGATTGGATAATGGCGTAGTTATAGTCCTTTAAATTTGTTTGGTAGGGACAATACACGCAAACATTTCAAAAGGCTGTTTTTCATCTGTTGTCTCTGGACAACGAGTAATTTATCTGGCTAAAAGCAAATAAAGATTATACAAAACAAGATGAAAAACGACTTAGCTTCATGCAGAGTAAGTATGCAGCACTGGTGCAGAGTTATCAGATACATATGTAATTCAGTATATTTATGTCTGTGGTTTTTAAAAAAATAAACATTTTAAGCCAATTCAGCTCTATTTTTCTGTATGCTAAACCTCAGATATTGGTATTGGTATCGGAAGTGAAAAAAGTGGATCGGTGCGTCCCTAGTCCCGATACAGACATCATTTTCTGATAGTTTTTCTTGTCTCCTCCAACAAGGCTCACGGCCTCGAAGGCTTCTTCAGGGGAGCGGTTCCTCGGTGCCTGAGGAGGACCATGATGGCCACCATGGCCTGGACTGTGTACGAGCAGATGATGGCGCACGTCGGACTCAAGTCCTGAAGGAAACACCGATCAAAAGCTTGTGTTTAAAAGGGATAAACGAAGATGAAGTCTGGAGTGACGAGTATGAAGAGGGCGGCCTCGGACGGGGGCGTTCAGTGACTCGGGACGGACGCGGTGGTCACGGTGCCATGTTGGAATTTTAAGGCTGATGTTGAGGAATCAGGCTTGGAAATGGTGGGGAAAAAATATGTCTGTGATGGAGACGGAGCCACGGGAATTATTAGTAAAATATGTTTACTATTATTATTAACATTAACTCAAAGACTATATTTATCATAAAAGTGAATGCAAAATATTTAACTTTGAACACAAATTTCTGTCAAACTCACATGGTTTGTAGAATATGAAGAAGTAGGATGAGAAACAAATAAATTCACAAACTAAAATGTGAGGAATGTAGAAATGAGTCGGCTTTATGTTAACACCACGAACTCGTTTTGTGTCTGCGGCTGGCTTTCAGAGAAAGTCACAATGACCAAGCCGATTCTGTCTGATCGTTTCGTTTGTTTTATAAAAATAAATAATCTGCTTTCTCTATTTCTGTCTTGATTTGCTGTTTTGTCACGTTTCGTCCAAACAAACAAAAAAATCACTGTAATCAAATATCTTCACCTGCAAGTCTTGGCTTGCAGCTTTGAACTTCTTGAAACAAAATAAAATTCATAAATAGTTCAGTCTTCTTTGCAAAATAGCGCCGGCTCATTTGGAGTGGATGGAGAATTCTGTGGAGGTTAATTTCTAAGTCTCAGCTAATTTCTGCCTTGTATTAAGCTCAACACACTGTGGCCCCCACAGCATGATGCTGCCACCACCATGGTTTGAAAGAATTTGTAGGATATTGCTTTGGTATTGAAAACATGCAATAATTTTTTTACACAATTTTTCAATTTAAAAAAAAGGTTTTTCTAAAGAGTTTCCAATGGTGTGATTACTTTTTGCAAGTCACTGTATGGTTGGAGTCCCAGTAAAAGTCCTTATGTAAGTGTGCAGACAGAATTACCATATGCCCTTCCTTTTTAATAATAAATGAGGATATAAAACAATAAAGTTCTAAGAAAGACACCTTTACTAGCCTGGTGGTGTCCTCAAATCAGCAGCAGCAGCATATTGCAAAGGCCTGCAAGAACATGAGGGCCAACAACGACTTATCTCAGCACCAGTACAGATAAGCTGGACGGGGGGTGTGTGTGTGTGCGTGTAGTGACATGAGACATGACATCAAATAGTGAAAAAGAACAAGGGGTTGTAGTAGACTGGGGCTGACGTACGAAAAAACACTCATGAGGATGACTCAAACAGAACAGTTTTTAAAGCTGGAGAAGTAGATTTTCTGTCTTTTTCTGTTTTAATAAAACTGAAATCTATATCTTGGGTTCATAGGTCACCCAACAGTGTCGTCATTAGGCATGAGGAAGTTTTGGATCAATACAACTCTTCTCTGTCGGACGTAATTCAAAGATTCGTGGCATAAATATGAATTGTAAACAACAGTGGGTTTTCATTTTAGAGTCCGGTGTTTATACTCTTTCGCTTAAAGTGGATGGGAAGGAGCGTCCATCTTGAATCTGAAGTAAATAAACTTTGTCCTTGGCATTTAGTCAAACCTTGTTTTGGTACCAGTTAGTTAGTTTGTGTGCGCTTTGTCACCACTGCATTACAATATTCCGGTCAACTTTCTGCTCAAATGTCATGTTCCAATAAATAATTTCTCAACACACGATGCCCTTGTGTACATATTATGATCCCTTTGCCTGGAACATTTTATCTCTGGCAAATATAGTTACAACACAGGTCAGTCTTTCACCGAGGAGTCAGCGTCTCAGCATTGTCTTAATATGGTCTTTCCATCTCCATTATCTTAATATGGGATATTCATCCGACCCGCGGTTCTGCCTCTAGTTACCCCTGCTGCTGTCGCTGCAGCGAATTGAACGGGCCCCGCCTAGGGGCCAAAGTAGTGTAGTGCATTTCTGCCATTCACGGCTGCCATAGACATATGGTGATAAGATGTCGCATTACGTGAACTTCGCCGCTATATTGTGTGATTTTAATTTTTTTTTAACTGAAACATTAAAAAAACTGTGCAAGACTGTTCAGTTCCAGTTCAAAACTACCTAACAGTGAATTCTGCTGTAATACCGGGAGCCATTAGTAACATAAGTTTCTTCTTTTTGGAATTGTTAATATTTACTATTAATTGAAATTGTTCAAATGTACCCCGAGAATCTAATGTTTCTGTTGTTTACCAGTCATATTTATTTTCATTGCACTTAATTCATGCAAAAAATGCCGATTAAAAAAAAAAAAAAAAAAAACTCACTTGTGGACAAAAGCTATCCAATGAAGTAAGCTCTAAATAATTAAATCAATAAATTAAATAATAAAATAAAATAAAAAATAATGGTCTAAATTAAGAAAATTTAGACAGAAATTAGAAACAGGAATAACCTGCCTACCAGACATCGCTTTAGGTCTGTGTTGACGATTCAACAATAAGAAAAATACTAGGCAAAAATTGTCTTTAATTTTTCCAAGGTATATAAAAAGATCTCTCTTCCAAAACAACACTATTTTTGTTTATTCAAAGTTTCCAAACAAACTGTATCGCTTCCCGAGGTAAACTTGCCACTTCTAAAACTCTTATAGCTATGATAAAGAAAAACGGACCAATCACGTACCTGGAAATCGAGTATAAAATCTACGTCATTTCCTCCCGGCGCCCTCTTTTTCACCGTGTGCTCAGATTTCCATACGGCGTTGTTTCGTGGTGAGTTTTAAACGGCCTTATTTCATCAATAAGGCGACAGAAAATAAGACCAGTGACAGAAATGAGTGCTGGGTTGTTTTATCATGAAGCGACGAGAGCACATTAATACCACTTATGTGCCATACCAAACTATTTATTTCCACGTTCACAAAAATGCTAACGCCTTAAGCTAACTCGCTAGCCCCGGACACGCGTTCATGTAGCAGCTATGCTTTTTTGCTCTACGTGACTTCCTATTTGTAGCTTAATACGTTGCCATAGAGAATAGTCCTAATTTTCTTCAACTAAAAAAAGTTTGATACTGAATGGGAAACCTCCGTTAAGCTAACAATTTAGTCTCGCTGTACTGTAGTTTACTGTTTTCACAGACCAGTAGTTTGATGTTACTGGTTGACCCATCTGAAATAAATATAGTTAAAGTAGTAATATTCTTACAATGCTAAAATATAGAATGCAATACGTCAGAGTGGCACCAGTCTAAGGTTCGCAAATTGGAGGATAAATCTGAATGAAATTAGACTACGTCCTAGCAAAAGTTGGATATGAAATTATTGAAATTGTAAAATTATTACAAATTACGACCTAATCAAACCTAAATAGCTTTGAACAACTTTTTCGCTTGCTAATTTGAGTGTTGACTAAATTTCCTCAGACTTACAAGCTACTATAAGTTAAAGTGGGTTGATATAGTTGGTCATGTGAATAAGTTGGCCACTAAGCAACCAAGAGTATAAAATTACATTAAAAGTAAAGAGCAACTTTACATTTTGATTGTGTAATTTGTGGCGTGACCCTAAACGCTCTGTCTTCCTCCTGCAGCTCTCCCACTGAATTCGTAACGCAGGGAAAGTGGTCACGATGTCCGGAAGTCTGGATGTCCTTCAGATGAAGGAGGAGGATGTGCTGAAGTTCCTGGCTGCAGGAACCCACCTGGGAGGCATGAACCTCGACTTCCAGATGGAGCAGTACGTCTACAAGAGGAAAAGCGACGGTATGCGCTAGAAACGATCAGCCACGTGATGACGAAATGGTTAGCATTACCTCAAACACTGTCCAGATTGACAGTTTTGTTTCTTTTGCTCTCAGGTATTTATATCATTAACCTGAAGAAGACCTGGGAGAAGCTGCTGCTGGCGGCCAGGGCCATTGTTGCCATTGAGAACCCGGCGGATGTGTGCGTCATCTCCTCCAGGAACACTGGCCAGGTAAAAACGACAACAACAAAAAACACGTGAGATTAAGAGTGAATGCACACTGTTAAAGCCGGGCGCTGATGTGAGTGTTCTGGTGTCGGAAGTGTGCAAAAGTAAAGCGGATCGGGGGTTTCGCTAACGCCAGGAGGACGGCCGTCCGATGACTGGGGTTTGATAACACCCCGAGCCACAGCTCATCATGTAAATATACAAGATTAGAGATGAAATTTGATTATAAAGGCTGAAAAATAATGGGGGAAATGATGTATGGAAACATGAAAATCCAGTTATTATTTTTTATTTTTTGTGTTTGTATAGCATCAGTTATCTGCGATTAAATTAAAATCAAAGTTTTTGTATCAAATTCTTCAAAAATTTGTAACAAACATTACAAACACAAATGCGCGTTTCCTGAAGCGTTGTTGCGTTTCCTGTGCAGAGGGCTGTGCTGAAGTTCGCCTCGGCCACCGGAGCCACCACCTTCCATGGCCGCTTCACTCCCGGCACGTTCACCAATCAGATCCAGGCGGCCTTCAGGGAGCCCCGCCTCCTGATTGTGACGGACCCTCGTGCTGACCACCAGCCGCTGACCGAAGCGTCCTACGTCAACATCCCCACCATCGCCCTGTGCAACACCGACTCCCCACTGAGATACGTGGACATCGCCATCCCCTGCAACAACAAGGTGAGGGGCGGAGCTCAGAGAAGTGTCATTGTGTACACTTCAGAAATTTTACACACGGGCACAATGCTGCTGTTCTGTTTTCATGACGTCATGTTGCAGAGCGTGTCTGCAGGCTGTATGATGTTTTAATCACTTTCTGCATTTCAGGGTCACCACTCTGTGGGTCTGATGTGGTGGATGTTGGCCAGGGAGGTTCTGCGGATGAGGGGAACCATCTCCAGGGAACACCCGTGGGAGGTCATGCCTGATCTGTACTTCTACAGAGACCCTGAGGAGGTAGGAGGAGCGCAGCGCCTCACTACGATCACTTAGCTGTCTGGATGTTGCGGAGCTAAGCTGCGTTCTGATTTGAAACTCGTTTCAGATCGAGAAGGAGGAGCAGGCCGCAGCCGAGAAGGCGGTGGTGAAGGAGGAGTTCCAGGGCGAATGGACCGCCCCGCAGGCTGAGTTCGCCCAGCCTGAGGTGACCGACTGGTCCGAGGGCGTCGCCGTTCCCTCTGTGCCCATCCAGCAGTTCCCTGCAGGTAGCCTGCTTTTAAAACGAGTTCTGATCAGGCCTTCAAACAACTTCTGTTTTATTATTCAATGATCCTGACCATCAGATAAAAAAAAACAATCTGTACATTTTGTAGATTTTTCATTTATAAGCGGTTTTCAGACCGTATTAGAAATAACTTTATAGATACAAATAAGCAATTCAATAACTTTTTAGAAATATTTTTTCAGAATAACTTGTAGCATCGGCAGCTAAAAGAACCCTAACATGTGAAAAGCTCGTCTTCTTCTGCCTGATCAACACAGTGTAGGGCTGATCTGGTGATTCATTTTTACATTTACTAATTAATAATTGGATAGGATCTGTATACTCCAGTGGACAATCACTAAAATGAGTTTACGATTATTTCAGTAGTCGATAAATCTCAATCAGTCGTTTCAGTCCTAGTTCTGATTCTTTGATTCTTCTTCTGTTGTCTAAAACTGGTTGTGTCGTTACAGCTGCTGCTCCCGTCAAGACCGGAGAGACCTACACTGGTGAGTTCAGAGCTTCTCCTTTACCTGCGGGTCAGTGGTTCCTGCTGCTCACTGACCTCTGTTTGACCTCTGTCTTCCAGCTGCCGAAGACTGGAGCACCCAGCCCGCCACAGACGACTGGTCCACCGCTCCCACCGCTCAGGCTTCTGACTGGGGCGGCACCACCTCCGACTGGTCTTAAACCAGCAAACACAGCAACAATAAAAGTGTTACACTTTGACTCGCATGTTTTTGTTTTTTGTTCTCTAAAACCTGCTAAATTCAAGTTTCCCATCATTTCAGATGGATAAATGAAGCTTTTTACTAGAGAGGTTGTTGGAAATGATGAGTATGATGTCATCTGACAAAATTTAAAAAAACAGAGCACTTCCTGGTTTTGACAGTTTGATGTTGACCAGATTTCTCACTGTATTTAATCTTTTTTGGCACCCAAATATCATTTCAGGGCACAAATAGTAAAACTTAATTTAAGAAACTTTCAAGATAATCAAAATGCTTCAACAAACACAAAACAAATTTAAATGAAAGCAGGTTTAAAAATAATTTTTTTTTTTACTATCCTTTAAGTGAGCTACTGAGTCTATAGTCAATAATTGATCAAACTTTAAACACGTATTCTGAACTTCGCAGCCAAACCCAGTTTATCCCTGTTAAAGTAATCTGAAGAAGCTCAGGTGTTTGCATAAAGACATGAAGTTGGTAGAATTTGTGCTGATCTGGACTTGGCAGTAAAACCTGGAGTGTAAATCAGTTACCCAACATTCAGCCGGGTCAGCTGAATGTTCCATCCAGGTAGCCATAGTTTGAAAAAAGTGCAAATTACTCCTGGCAGATAAACTGAATTCCTTGTGTTGGTGAATGTCTAGTAATCTACAAACTGAGACCCTTGGTGATTGAACATTGTACCCAGAATATTGTACCACTGAAGTAGCAACAAAGTATAATCTATTATTGAAGAGCAAAAAAAGTTAGCTCATGTAGTAAAAAGGTTTGGACAGCTCTAGTGTAAACTAGGTGCTGTTCCAGGTCTACCAAATTCCACCAGACATCTATTTAATCTTCACAGCATATTCAGACTGAGCATAGCATTCAGTGGAAAAAAAAATATAGTGGAATAATTATACATTTCATTTTCTTTTCATTAATAAAATAGATTATGCCATCCATAATTTTTTACACATGTACTTAAACATATCCTTTTAATTTCAGTGACTTAGTGATACATTTAGGAACTAATGATTTATTTATGAAATGACACTGTGATTAGTCAGATAGTAGGATCAGAGACAGCTTAAATTAATTTGCGAACAATAAGTGTATTTTTTTTAAACATTTATTCTGTGTGTAATAATTTATGGAGGACCAAAACCGACATAGTAAGAAATAAAAGAATAAATATACAAATAAAAGAATAAATATATATCTGACATATATAAATAAAAGAAGAAATATATATTTAGTTTTTCCTTTTCCTTACACAAGTTTCCGTAAAGAAAAATAGATATTTTGCTTTGCCTTTTTTGCTTCTCCACTTTCTGCTTGCTGTTTCTCCATTTGCTGTTTTGTTTGTTGTTTTTCTGCTGCATCGTTATGTTAATGAGGTGAGCTCCCTTCTATGTCTACTATTGGCCAATAGAGCTTTGGAACCAACGTCACTGCCTCAGACATTGTGAGGCGTTTAGGTGCAGTCGCTCGGTGCCATCTTTGCAGGCCACACACCAAAACAAACTTCATCCTGGTGGTTTTATTGTGTTAACGACTGGAGTGAAGTGAACCTCCGAGCAGTTAGGAGGGAGCTAGAGAATAGCTGGCCGAAAATAGCATTCATAAATCGGATGAACCTTGAGCTAAACGGAAAATCCAATATCCAACTCGAAACTAACTTCACTTCAGTCAGTAACACAACAAAACCACCGGGATAAAGTTTGTTTTGGTGTGTGGCCTGCAAAGATGGCACCGAGCGACTGCACCTAAACGCCCACAACGTCTGACGCAGTGACGTTGGTTCCAAAGCTCTATTGGCCAATAGTAGACATAGAAGGCAGCTCTCCTCATTAACATAACAGTGCAGCAAAAAAGGCAAAGCAAAATATCTATTTTTCTTGACGGAAACTCATGTGTAAGGAAAAGCAAAAACTAAATATATATTTATGCTTTTATTTCTTATCAAAATATATATTTCTCGGTTTTGGTCCTCCATAATAATTTTGATGTTTTAAAAATATTTTATACAATAATTATACACACAAGTAAGTAATAGCTTTATTGGACAGTAACCTTTTGACCCGCTATATCACTGGTGCATCTGCCAATAACTTCTGTGTGAAGGGCCGAAACAGTCCTGTGTGTTTGTGTAAAACAATTATTATCGTTGAGCGTTTTGGTATCTGAGCACATATTTATTTAATTTTACAGTTAATACTTATATGCAGCTCATACAAAACTAGAGAAGTATATTTCATCATTATTGGCACAATGTTATCCCAGACGGAGCTCCTCCATGCAGCCCCCGGAAGGCTCCCAAACATCGCGCCTGCTCAGAACAATCATCTCCGCCACATTCGCGCTTATCTGTCAGGTGGGCGTGTTCCGGTGCTGCCATTGGCCAATGGCGGTTCCCCTTCCTCTTTCTTTTCATACGCCCTGCCTCTGAATAATGATAATAACGACCAAGATGGCTACTTCAAAATCTTCTCTGTTGTAGCTAAACACCAGTTCCATGGAAATACTCCAAATTGCGATTTCTTTATGTTTAAGACCCTCGTAGGCGGCGGGGCAGAGCCACGGACAATACTACATGGATTACAGCGAGTTGAGAGGCGAATAAAGTCGCTGTGTTGCCCCGGAGCACTCATTCCGAATAAGCTAACTAGCTAGCAGCGCTCGTCGAGACTCCCCGGTTGAGCTCTCCCAGCAGCTGCCGCTCTCCCCCTCCTCCCCACCTCCCCGGTTGACGAGCCCGCCGGAGCGCAGAGCGCCAAATGGCAGAGCCGAGGAAAGTGCCGTTCGTCACCATCTCCTCCTTCAGCGCTCCGCCGCCGCCGCAGCAGCAGCAGACCCCGGAGTCCAACAAGAAGCGCCGCCGCGAGGACGAGGCCGCCGACATCACTTTGGGGAAAGATGGAGGTGGAGGTGCAGCTGCGGTCGGGTCGGGAGGTTCCGGAGGAGCTCTGTTCGGCAACGCCAAAGGAGGAAGCGACACCGACGGCAGGGAGACGAAGCCCACCGTCCGCCTCAGCCTGACGCTGAGCGAGCCGAACGAGAGGGGCTCCTCCGAGTTCAACTACGGCGAGCTGGTCCAGTCAACTCCTTCTCAGGTTAGACACCAACAAACATGACTCCATGATGGCAACAGGGACAGTTTTACAGTGAAGCTTCCTTCTGCTGTACTCTACTCCGCTGTTGTTTTAAATACTATTTATCTGCTTAATCGGGCGGAAAACGTCAAACAACTGTATTTATGCCGGGTAATAAGTTTCATGAAAGCAACAAAAAACAAAAAAAACATTCATATATTCACAGAAGCGCACAAAAACAAAGCACGGTGAGATTGAGCAGTTTGAAGAAACTTCACTTTGAGTCTTTTAAAGTAGCTTTACATTATTAGTCCCTTTGTTTACGCAGAAGAAAAATCTGACTTTTTTTTTCTTTAAAAGCCTCCAGAGACATGTGCTGCATGTTTGGAGGTAAATTTACAGGAGGTGCTCAGACCGGGATGGCCCCTCTTGTGGCCGCTGTCATGTTGAAATGTACAGCTTGTTTACTGGGGGGGTTTCTGATAACATGTCGGCCCCTCCTGCACTTCTAACGAGGAATAATAACAGCGTTATTATTCATCAGCTCTCCAAAATGTTGCTTTTTATCATGATTATGCTGTTGAATCAATGATAATTTCTATGAGCTTTTATTTGGATTTTTAACATATTTCCACAACTACAAAATATACATTTTGAGATTTTAGAGCGTGACGATGTAGTGCATTACTGTGAATTGAAAAGGAGAACATTACATTTTAATATCAGACTAAATTACCCCAAACAGTTGCCTTCAGAAGTCGCCTAGCATCTCAAAATGGAGAAAGCTGTGGAAACGAGTCACAATGTGTTGGCAGCATCATGCTATGGGGGTTCTTTTCTAAAGCGAGGACAGGAATCCAGTTAGTGTTGTTTTTTTTGTTTGTTTTTTTTTACAATATGGATGGAAGAAAACCAGTTTTAGGTTTAAAAAGAGTCTAGACTGGCGGTCCAGCAGGTTCAGGAAGGTGACCTCACATAAAGCATATAAATAATCGGTTCTTTAAAGTACGTCTATTTATATTCTGCTTCTATATTAAAAACTTGAAATTAGAAGTCATATTAAAGCTTTGTGAGTGAAGTTCAGTTCAATGAAATAAAACTTCATCAATCCCAAACAGAAATGAGATGTCGTATCTCATGTCGTTGTGGATGGGGACCCCGTCTCCAGCAGCAGACAGTTTTGCAGTGAGTCTGAAAAAGCCTCTGACTGAAGACTGCTGCACAACGGTTTCGTGACCGCCAGGTGTTATTTTTGCTTTTGAGATGCTGACCAGTTGTAAAAAACAAGGCATTGTTGCCATAGTTACGCATCATTCCTTTTATTAAAAAAAAAAAAAAAAAAGGAAGAGCAAAATCTTTGCAGCTGCACAACATCCAGAACCAGGTCCAAACAGAGCAAAAGCAAACAAAATAATGAAAGGAAAGTCTGGAAAAAGAACCAATCAGATTCTAGCGTAGCAGAGCTCCATGCTGCATTCATAGTTTCAGTGTGTTTTCCTGATACCCAGGAGCCACATTTAGTCAAAACTGAGAAGGATCCAAGTGTTTCAAATCTTATGAGATCTGCAAATATTTATTTTTTAAAATCTTTTTAGATTTATAATGTTTTTAAAAACCAAACTGAAAGCTCGGCTGTCTTCCTCTCCGTCAGGTAAAGCCTGCAGGTCCCACAGTTCCTAAAGGCCTCGCCCCTCCGCTGGATCCCAGCGACCCGTTTGCTGATGATGAGAAGGAGAGAAGGGAGGTGGAGGAGCTGGCCAGGAAGTTTGAGAGCAAATATGTAAGCAGATTCACTTGTGTGTGTGTGTGTGTGTGTGTGTGTGTGTGTGTGTGTGTGTGTGTGTGTGTGTGTGTGCGCGCGTGGACATAAATTAGGACTGAACCAGTGAACGCTACATTGAGATGAATTAGTTTAATTGGTCGAACACATTAAGTTTAAGTAAAACAAACTTAATTAAGTAAATGCAAAGTTTGATCAGTTGATTACTTTTTGCTTTCTGTGTCCTCAGATAATGAATGTCAGTAAAGGAAGGCTTATTGTTCTGATGTTATTCATCAAATTTCATAAAAAAAAAACAAAAACATTTCTCTATTTAAGTTGAACTGTTCCAATAAACCAGAAGTGACTCCTTTCTCTTCTAATATGATTTCATGCTTGTTTTATTTTTCTCTTGCTCCTCATTTCTTTTTCTTTCCTTATTTTCATTCCTTCTTTGTTTCATTCCCCATCTTTTTTCTTTTTTTCTCAGTTTCCTCATTTCTTTTCTCTATAATCCGTGAAGGTTTTTCGAGAAGTTTTCAATTAATATGGAGAAGAAAAAGAGCAAA
>NW_015117026.1:31481-33213 GCF_001443285.1 Poecilia latipinna | reverse complement strand
ACTAATGAGTTGGAATCGATCTTGGAGAAGTTGCTGGTTTCGGCTCAGTGGAACGACCAAACTAATTTGGATGATTGGGAACTGAGATGTATCGGAGAGACTTTAGGGAAGATTGAAATTTATAATCTTCCCGACCTAAGACATTCTGTTTCTGAATTGGCCTTGGAAGGGCTGCATATTTCTAATCTCCTTGAAGAAACATAACGCTCCTTCCCACCTCACCCCTCCCTGGTGTCCATGCAGCTGTGGCGCTGAGCGCTCCTAAGGACATTCCTTGATAACAACACCTTATCGGACTTTGCCGGGAGGCTCAGCAACGTGGCTTCATGGCCCTGTGACGTCACCACCTTCATTCATGTCTTTGTTTTTGCCCTTTGTTTTGTCTGAATGTTGCCATTTGCCCTAATGTGTCCTTTCGTCTTTGTCCTTTGGTTTGTTATTTTGTTTGTATTTCCTTTTAATTCATGTAAATCACTTTGAATTGCCTTGTTGCTGAAAATGTGCTATATAAATAAAATTACCTTACCTTACTGGTGTTATGTTAGATTTACCAACATTTCATCTTATACATTTTTTTATCCGATTACTGGATTAATTGTAAGAAT
Source organism: Poecilia latipinna (assembly GCF_001443285.1). Classification (NCBI taxonomy): domain Eukaryota; kingdom Metazoa; phylum Chordata; class Actinopteri; order Cyprinodontiformes; family Poeciliidae; genus Poecilia; species Poecilia latipinna. Next base: position 32,608 of record NW_015117026.1, on the reverse strand, counting down.
AATCGATAGATTACTCAAATATTCGTTTACAACAGCCCTAGTTCTGTGGGGCGGTCAGTATGGGCTCGGACCCAGCAGAGATGGAGACGCCTTCCTCTGAAGGTCTTCATCAGAGCTGCTCCTCATCCTCGCTCTTCGTCTGCTTACAGGAACAAAAACAATTTTTCACTCTGAGTGTCTGGAACATAAAACACCCAGAATATATTCATAGTTCTGGATGAATTCTGAATCCAAACTGATTATTAACACAGGGAACATGCCTGAATGGTTTTCATACTAAAACAAATCATTCACCACGTGTCTATATTTCTGATTTTATCTCTTTTTAGAAATAAATTGGAGCATTTTTCATTCTGTAGCTGATTTGCTCCAGAAAAACTTTAATTTGTCTCCATTTGTTTGACTAAATGTCACCCAAGATTCATTTCAAATAGAAAAACTGATTTTCTTCCCTTTTCTGCTCTGATTTTATTTACTAAATGATGATGTGCTTTTGATATTCCAAGATTAACTAAATGTTTAATATTTAATTTTGATAATTACAAAACCGCCATTACCTTCTAAAGCATGTGTGTCAAACTCGGGGCCCAGGGCCAACTGTGGCGCATCACAGCTTGTCATGTGGCCCCCTAGGCTCCAGCATCAGTCCACAACAGGCAACAGTTTTGATGAAATATTTTTCAACCGTTTTTTTTCCCTGTTTTCTGCTAAATTACTAAATTATTGCTAAAAACTGTTTTGTTTAATCCGACTCCAGTCTGTTTGCCTAGAAAGTCCAGCCCGGTTGTTGAGGTGTGAATGCTAAGCTAACTCTGGTCCTCGGTTGAAGTGAACTCTGGTTCGGTTTGAATGTGAACGCCAAGCGGACCGAAGACTGCTGCAAAAGCAGGAAGTGGACTAAAGTGTAGGGCATTCTGGGTAAATACAACCAAAGCTAACATGCTAGCCTAGCACTAGCAGCAGAAATGGCTCCTGGTTTTTAGCCAAAGACCAAAGAGAAATTCTCCAACCGCTAAAATCTGACGTCTCCATCTTGTTTTCACCTGGTGAAGAAGGACATAGACATAATATAAGAGTAGACCCCGCATTGGCCGCTCCGGCACAGGAAATACGGCGGCCATCTTGGA
>NW_015117026.1:25342-25853 GCF_001443285.1 Poecilia latipinna | reverse complement strand
TGCGGACGACCTTTCCTCTCTTTGTAACCATCCGGCCACACTTCTCTAGTCCGAATGACATCCCAATGTCAGTGAGTCGATGTCTCGCTCGCTCTTGGCGTACAGCTTGATGTCATCCATGTAGAGGAGGTGACTGATTGTGGCCCCATTCTTAAGTTGGTATCCGTAGCCAGTCTTGTTGATGATTTGGCTGAGGGGGTTCAGGCCTATGCAGAACAGCAGTGGGGACAGAGCATCTCCTTGGTATATGCCACATTTGATGGACACTTGTGCAAGCGGTTTGCAGTTGGCTTCAAGGGCGGTTTTCCACAGCCCCATCGAGTTTGCAATGAAGGCTCTTAGAGTCCTATTGATGTTGTACATCTCTAAGCATTCAATGATCCAGGTATGTGGCATTGAGTCATAGGCTTTCTTGTAATCAATCCAAGCGGTGCACAGGTTGGTGTGTCGGGTTTTGCAGTCTCGGGCGACTGTGTGGTCTACAAGGAGTTGGTGTTTGGCTCCTCTGCTA
>NW_015117026.1:23049-24228 GCF_001443285.1 Poecilia latipinna | reverse complement strand
GCCGCTATGATGCCTGACATGAGCTTCCATGTTGTATAGAGACAGGTTATTGGCCGATAGTTGGATGGGACTGAACCCATTCTGTAGCAGCTGGTTCAGTTGAACTGCCAGTTTTTCATACCTGAGACTCTTGGTGGGTCTGCTCTGTTGTTAGTACCCTGCCATTGAGAGTACACTTTAGCTGGTTGGGTGGAGAAGAGCCGGTTAATCCTCCTGGCTTCATTCTCTCTTGTGTATCTCTTTGTTTGGCAGTTTCGAGTGCTTCAGGTATGGGCATCTGGCTGTACTTCTTGGGTACTGATCTTTTCATTGCACCCCTTAGGAGCTCTGACAGCTGGCTCACTTCCCTCCTTGTTATCTTGATCTTAGCCTCTAACCGTCTTTTCCATGATGGATATTGGGTCTCATGGTTGCTCTTATAGCCGAGCATTTCAAGGATCACTGATGCTGTCAGCTCATTGGTTTCAGTTATGGTGTTGGTAGGGATTGTTCTCAATGCTGCATTCACATCTTGAATGAGACTTTCTGATGGTACTTCACTCAGCCGTTGTAATTGGCGTCGGGGTTGCCTGGTGTTCATTCGGGCCACGATTCTCTCTCTCAGGTCAGTTGCTGTCTCGTTCAGCTTTGATAGTTCGTTCATTACTGGGGCTGCATACCCAGTCTCTGGGCGGGTAGTTGTAGTTAACTCCCCCCTGACCTTACATCCGGGCTCCTCCCTCTTGCCGTAGCATTTGTGTTGTATCTCGTCAATCTCAAGTTGTGATAGCAGTTGCAGTTTGCGGATGTTGGAGCATTGAGCTACTAGTTGTTTGGCAGTCATTGTAGACTGTGGGTGTCGAAGTAACCATTCCATGTTTTCGTCTCTCGCCCATTTCCGTCTTGTTCTAGTAGACCATTTTTCATCAAGGTGCTCTGGTTCCCCAGCACCTGACGCAGACCTTGTTTGGTCTGGCCGGGCGACGTCTGAGCCAGCATGTTATGCATATCAATGTCTCTCATGGTATGAGGTAGGCTATATAGCTCCAAGGGTCTTGCCTAAGGACCCACACTGCATAGCTCAATTGCACTGTTGTAACTCGCCCCAGCCCGGATTCGAACCCCGGTCTCCCGGGTGGTAGACGGGTGGTAGACTGGTGTCTACCCACTGAGCTATACAGTCAGTGGGTAAGACATATA
>NW_015117026.1:12431-19356 GCF_001443285.1 Poecilia latipinna | reverse complement strand
GTTTGACTCAGAACCACAGCAGCTGGAGGTGGAGCAGATGGTGAAGTTCTGGTTCCAGTAGAACCGGGTCGACCAGACTAAGACAGCCTAACTCTCAGCAGATGATCAGGTTCTGAAACTCTGACCAACCCGTCTGGTACCAACAACTGTTCTGCGTTCAAAGTCATTGAAATCTTCTTCATTCTGATGCTCAGTTGGAAATGCAGTGATTCATCTCCAGCAGGTCTGGATGGCTGAGCTGCTGCCATGTTGAGGTTACGCTAGAGGCATTAATACAACAGCTTGATTTGTGCAGAACTGGGACTTTATGACAGAAATAATCATATAACCCAAAATCTGAGGGAACATGAAACAAAGGCCTCGACTTGGTTCTTGAAGCTGCTGTTTTGCTTCCAGTTATTAAACGGATCTAGAAATTTGTCTTGTGATTCTTTAGAGAAAGTCTTTGTTTAAAGTGAGAATATGGATGAATGTCGAATCAAACAAGTGTTGAATTATCTCCTCATTTGCAGAGTTTTACAGTTATAAAGCCAATCTATTGCAGACCATAACAATAGTTTACTGCATGGAGGTGCCGCTCCGTCTCTGCTGGCAGCGGACCATCTGCTGCTGCTCAGGATGGATGAACACCAGAACAGAAACCCGCTCCGCTCCGGTCCGGTCCGACATCATCCTCTTCTTCTCTATCTGCTTATCATCGCGTTCCGTTCTGCAGAAAGCATTTTGAGAAGAGGTGATGTTTTCAGCAGCTGGTATTTCATTTTTTTAGATCTGGCTTGGAAATCATCTACAGACATGTTCTGATTTCTATAAGCATAAGTTAAAATTATCTTGATACTAAATTGGTTGCTATGGAAACATTACCTGGAGTTTAAAGCTTCCTTTTATGTGATTGGTTATTCGTCAGATTCTGAACTTGAATGCAGAAAGTCGTAGCATCTTCACTCTAATGAAACATATTTCAAAAGTTAATCAGAGCAAAAAAATAAAAGCTGATTTCCATCATGTTGTAGAAATCAAACACATTTTTCTATCTGAAGATATTTTTAAGACGAGTTGTTGGAAAATAAAATGTGGGTTTATTTTGCTTCGCTGATTGGCTCCAGAACCGGTCAGTGTTTCACACTGACAATAATCTGAGGATGATTTGCTGCAGAACCGGAGCCAGAATCCCAGAGATGGTTCTGAAGAACGACTGTCAGCCTTTAGTGGTGAAACTCAGGGAGCTTTTCCTGCTGGAGTGAACCGCCTCATCACAGAACAGCATCAGAACCCAGACACTTCCTCTGGGACTTTCATCCACACCACGGACCCGCCAGCTGACTCCTGGTTGCTAGGCAACCTAACAGTGGGGCTCAGCCTCCCTTTGTGTCTCTGGACAGTGAAAGTCTGACACGTTCTGCTTCGTTCATGTTTCAGCTCGCTCCAGTAGCTTCATGCTAATGAACTTAGCATTACAGGACACCATAGAAACCTGCAGCTAGGAGTATAAATACATGTTTTAATTCCCCTTGTGACTCGTTTAACTATCATGAGTCAAAGCTGATTCATGGGCTAGAATGGTCTAGTCAAAGTCCAGAGCTTCTTTATAACTCTTGAGTAATATTGAATGTGCAGAAATGTTTTCCTTTTTCCTCAGTAAGCTCTTCAGAGAAGCAGAAATAGTTTTGATGTTGGGTTAAAATGTTGGACCAGTTTCCAGCTGAAGGTCGGGTTTGGTTCAGCGCTCCGGCTGGGATGAAAAACGTTAAACGTCTAAACAAAACTTCTGATTATTTAGATTCTCAGGTAAAAATGTAAACTGTTTCTAGAATAGCTGGAATACTGAAGTGTTATTGAATAAATAAAACAGATTAAATTAGGTTTGTCGCTTTGTTCAGCGTTTAGCAGAAGTCACCATGCATTCAGTGTCTCACCTTGTTGCTGATATTTACTCTGAAGGTTTTCTTCATGTCCCGTCAGAACCGGACCTGGCCCTCAGACAGCAGCTTCATTCCCTCGTTTCTTTGGTACGCTGCTTGTTTTACTTTTGCTGTATGTTTGACTTAACGGATGTGGATCATCTGGATCGATGAGTCTGCAATATTTACACAGAAGAAAACTGTTAAGCAGAACAGGCTGGACAGAGTCGTGGCCCGGTTCTGTATGTCCTCATTAAATTAATACTTTGAATCTGGGGTAAAATAAAACGCTTTCATACCTCGTCTCTCAGCAGCGACCTTCTGGAGGCTGCAGACTCTTTTCCTCAGACATTTAGCTGTTTCTGTAACTCAGTCTGTGTGCCAAAGTGATAAACACTCAGTTATGAAAGTTAATATCATCGTACCAAGCATCACCTGGACTATCCACAGATTTATTGTCTGTTTCTGATCAGATATCAGAACATTCATCTGCAGTCTCCACTAAACCCCCGTCTTTCATCAGAAGTTCAGTGAAGCTAATGTTAGCATAGCTTCACTGCTTTAATATGACTTGTTGACAATTTCCCATTCATCTTGTAAAGATTAGTTTCTAACTTGTGCTTTGTTTGGCTCTGAGATCAGACCAGATGAAGCCGATTGAGCAGAACCTGCAGCAGCTAAGGTTTTATTTTTGTACAGCCTTCCTCTTTCCTCTCTCTGCGTTGACTTTGTTCATGTTTTAGTCTGTCATCAGGGACCTTGCTGGTTTAGACCCAAACACTAAAAGTGGAGTAATACCACCAGTAATGGTGGGGGCAGTGTGGTGCAGCTTAGCTCTCATGTGAACAGCAGAAGAAGACAGAAATGTCTCCATCCACATGTGTTTTTAAATTTATTTCTCAAGATAATTTACGTGATCAAGATTTCCTCCACTGCTGTTTGCTGTGTTCGTTGCCTCCTTACTGCCCTCTGCTGGCCACACACTGATTATAGCAGGAATGAGTTTTAGTCTTTCTCCTTCAGGGTAAAAACACCTGAAGTGTTTTGGAAACCCAGGTTACTTTGGTCAACAGATTATTTATTATAAAAGTCACATTTTATCTGGGTGAATCAGATCAGGACCCTGACCCGGTGTGCTCCGGTTCTGAACAGTCTGTGTCTACCGGGAACTGTGGAGTGTGTTTAGCATGATTTCACCTTCTGTTTTCATTTCATATGTAGATATGAAGTCAGATGAAAAGACAAGAAAAATAGCAAAAAGAAAATAAAGTTGAAAAAAAGGAAAGTCGACCATTTTCTGTGAATTCTAGATAAACATAAGAAAACATGGCCGAACGGTGGAGCTCCAGAAACCACTTCCTGTTTGAGGTCTAAGTTCAAGGCTCTGACTGCGATCAGATGATTATTGATCAAATTAATCAGACAGTAATTAATGTAATCAGTTTAACTGCCAAGAATCCAGAATAATGGCACAAATGTTTCTGTGATCCAGAAGTTTTCTGGATCACAGCTTGATTCCCACAGACAGAAGGAAATGCTTTTCCATTTAGATGTCAGATTTATTTACTTTCTGCCAGATTAATGTAAATGAAGATGGAAGGGGTTCAGTAGAAGTAAAGATATAAAATGAAAATCTACAAATCTCTGGTTTGATCTGGATCTCTGGAGAGAGAAGAACGCGGGCGGAGGCTCTGGACTGAGACTTCCTCTGATAAAGATCATTTTCAAGAGAAGAGAACTGCTGCTGTCCGACCAAACAGAAGAAAAGCTGCATGAAACCGAACAGGAATGGTTGCATTACTTGCTTTATTGCTCTGATATTCTAGATGGAAATGAATCATGAACTGCTTTGGTGATAAATCTCTGGAAACATTTAGAGAATCAGGAATTTCCTCCGACTCTGTGGAGGAGTGATGAGGATCAGCGTTCCCTGTCCAGACGGCGGAGGAAGCCATGTTTTCCGAACTGTTGCTTTGTGTGAGAGACGGAGGAGGAGAGACTGTCTTTTTGTGGCTCAAATCAGATAAATGGCACTAATTGCTTGGCAGTGTCCCCTGTGTGTTTGTGTTGTTGTTCCAGATGATTAGCCCAATGAATCCAAATAATTGAGAACATGTATACATGGTTTCACGGCAGCACAGTTCAAGGCTTCAGCACCGCAGAGAGTTTGTGTTGAGTGTGGGATTTATTGGGACGGTGCAGGAAAAGCAGAAGCAGCTTCTGCTCTGTAATATTCAGATTCAGTTAGCAAGCCAGGAACTGGTGATCTCAGCCTCTGGTTCCTGCTCATGTTGAATAAAATGATTCTGATCTAAACCAGAGTTTTACTGTGAAAACAAAGTCCTTCAGCTCTATCGTGTTGATGTATTTGATTTGGTCCGTTTTGAAAGCAGGTTTGTTCTGGGATAAGGAGGAAAACATGGTTTCCTGCTGCAGGATTGGTTGGTTTACCTTGATGTCACCGTTTAGTTCCATGTATTTCTAGACATTGACAGATGTAATGATTGCGTCAGGAATAAAAGTTTTAATGATCCATACAGTCTTTGACAATCCCCAAGTATTTTGTCTGAAAAAACTCCAAATCAACTGTTTTTGTTTTTTCAGATAAACTAAAGTGCTCCTGAAGGGTGCCATCTTTGTTTCTATGCAAAACTTGACATTTTTGTTTAAATGTATTAAATGATGCAATGTTTTTCTTGCATGTTAACCAGACGACCTGATGCTTAAATCACATTCAGACCGAATGCTCTACCAGTGTGAACTGCTTTTAGCATCAGGCATGCTGAGGTGAGGCTCGCTGGTTCAGCTGAGACGGAGTAACATTTGTAGCGTTTGTAACGTTTGACTGATTTACTGCAGTTGTATGTGATTGACATTCAGCCAGAGCTGCAACACCGTGAGAGGACGTTAGGTAAAAACATGGAAGCAGATCAGTGTCTGCTCAGAACAAGGAGTCTAAAGAGGAAGTGTGTGGAGGAATGTTTCTGCCATAACCCAAGAGCACACATGTTCAATCTGAAAGCAGCACTTCATGTCTTTTGTTCTCAAAACTTGTAAGGATTGCACTCAAAACTTCTCCTTGCACTCAGGTTTAGTCTCTGCTCTGGCTGTTAGCGACCAGCAGCTGTTAGCGACTAGCAGCTCAGCTGGTGGATGTTTAGTGTACTACGGAGCAGAAATCTGACATCGTTCTTTCTCCCTACATCCAGTGGGTGGCGCAAGTTGCTATAATCAATAGTAGCTACACAGGCTCACCCACTAGAAGGAAACAAACGCACCCAGTACAACACTTTCATTCTATTGGCTGAGAGGTTGCTAGGCGACTCTGCCAATGTTTCGAAAGCGAGCAGAGACTAAGTGTGAGCGCCAGGAGAAGTTTTGAGTACAAAAGTTACAGGTTTTAAGAAGAAAGACATGAAGTCCTGCTTTCGGACTGAACGTGTGTCCTCATGGATTATGGCAGGAAAATTCCTCCATAGAAGTGATGTCATTTTCTATATCTGAAGCTGTGAGTCTTCCTCGGCCAGCCAATCACAAGGCAGATATGAAACAGCTGGATGGGGAGATGCTGATTAATTTGAACTCCTAGTTGATTGGTTAGAACATAACCGATAACTGATTGGTTGATTGATCACATCCCTAAGATCCTGGAGATTCTCCGAGTCCACCAGCATGACCTTCCACTTCACAGATCAAACCTTCAGTTATTGTTTCCAGAGGGATTTTCATGCAGCAGGTGGAACCCTGAGTGAGTTTCAGAGGTCATGACCCCTGTGGACTGTGACGCCACTACATACCTGCTGAAGGATCAGCCTGCAGGAACGACCTGAACATGAAACTGGAAGGAGGCGTCTGAGACACGATGACTCTGATTCCTGGGACTGATGATGTTCCTGACTGGGGTCAGAAAATGTTGGGAGGTTTTGCTGAACATGTGACTGTTGAACTGGTGATCTCCCAGTAAACAGAAAAGCTGAACCTCTAGAGGTGAAACTGAGCTTTTTACTCTCCAACGATGTCTTAATTTCTCAGATCCTGAAAACTCAGCGGATGATTTTTGATGAATAACATAAACATGAAACTAAGTTTGGTGGTTCATACTTCATTCAACGTCGTCTTCTCAGTTGATTATGGAGCCTGGGTGTGTTTTGCACCAGCCCGTCTCTGCTGATATGTTCCCAGTTCCATTGCTGATAAATGAATATGGCAGAGAAATTGTCTCTGAAAAGCAATTCCTCAGGCGTCACAACAATTTCTGCCCTCATATTTCACATCTATTGTAAAAGTAAAGGCGGAGTGGAACGTGTCTGCTTTTTCTGGAGATACCGACACCCACCTGGCTTTTGTGTTGGGCTAACCTTTCCCTTCCTGCTCAGGATGGATATATGCAGAAATCTGTCACTGCGTTAAATCCATTCCTCTGGATGCTTGTAGGGAGGAAACAGACGGATGGATGGAGAAGCTCCAAACGTTTCCATTATCTCAGAGTTCAGTAGCTTCTCGTCCGTCTGTTTCGCTCTCCATGATCTGTCTGTGTTGCAGGCTAGGACTGCTTTGCATGAAGATTAAGTGTGCTGTGTGAGAGCTCTGCCCCTTAAGGAAGACTGATGGCTTGCTTTTATAGACACCTGACCTTTGGGCCAGAGTGAGGAATAGTTTGGTTTCGGCTGAGAGGACGGCCTGGTGGAATCCAACGCTGAACCGAAGCTTCAGTCGTTACCCAGACACGTTTTGACCCCGGGTCAACTTGAGCTTCGTTGGTTCCTTGTTTCCCTGAGCTAACCCAGGGGAAACAAGGCTGTTACCCAGAGACGTTGAGTAACAGCATCTTTTCTTCTGCTGGGACTAATTGGAGCTGGGCAGGACTGGAATGAGACTGGGTCACCAGGAAATCTGCAGCTGACCCCGGCCTGCAGCTGACCCCGGCCTGCATCTGACCCCTGCATCTGACGCCGGCCTGCATCTGACCCCGGCCTGCATCTGACCCCGGCCTGCATCTGACCCCGGTCTGCATCTGACCCCTG
>NW_015117026.1:7052-8884 GCF_001443285.1 Poecilia latipinna | reverse complement strand
GCGTTCCCCGGTCTGGATCTGATCTCGGCCTGCATCTGACCCCGGCCTGCTTCTGACCCCTGCATCTGACCCCGGCCTGCATCTGACCCCGGTCTGCATCTGACCCCGGCCTGCAGCTGACCCCTGCATCTGACCCCGGCCTGCATCTGACCCCTGCATCTGACCCCGGCCTGCATCTGACCCCGGCCTGCATCTGACCCCGGCCTGCATCTGACCCCTGCCTGCAGCTGACCCCGGCCTGCAGCTGACCCCGGTCTGCATCTGACCCCGGCCTGCATCTGACCCCGGTCTGCAGCTGACCCCGGCCTGCATCTGACCCCGGCCTGCATCTGACCCCTGCATCTGACCCCGGTCTGCATCTGACCCCGGCTCAGGAATTAAAAATATCTCCACAGATGAAGCATAACATTATGACCACCTGCCTCCAAATGGGTTTTGCGCCTCTTGATGCTGAAACAAACATAAGGCTGTGAGCTTCTTTGTCTTGGAGTCACTTATGACCTCTGACCTTTAGTGCAAATAAACCATCACTAAATACGACGTTAAAATGTTTTCTTTCAGTAAATAATTTTACAGTCAGTCAGAGTTCAGCCCTCAGTGCCAGACTCTGGCCTTTACTCATCAATAAAAGAGTAAATATTTACAGAAGAAATATGGATCAGACCACATTCATCCTCCATCTGACCCAAATACAGTGAGGTGGAGTTCAGTGTGTGTTGCTAAATTCAGCAGAGTGTTAAAGAGCAGAAACCCCTCAGAGGTTCTGCCCGGCTCCATGTTTGGTGTGTGTGTGTGGGGGGGGGGGGGGGGGGCTGTCCCGCCCTGGAGGGAGGAAGAGTTTCAATTCATTTCAAGTCTGATTACATGCGGAGGACGTGGCTCCCTCCTGTTGAATGGTGTATGTAGAATAATGAAGAGATGGTCCCCCAGTATTTTATATAGTAGTCATAGTTTCACTGATGGCTTTGCTGATATTTTCTCCCAGTGTTTTCTGGGTAAAACACACTAAAAACTAAAAGGACCCGGACTTTAGCCCCGCCCCCCGGCCCGACGCTGACTTGTTACACCACTGTGTGTGTGTGTGTGTGTGTGTGTGTGTGTGTGTGTGTTGACCCGGTTCTGGATGGCCTGACCCATTCAAACTGAAACCAGGAGCAGCTCCTGAACTGCTGAACAGAACTTCTTTGATGATTTAAAGAGACAACGATCAATTGAAAGTAGATTAAAACGCAAATAAATAAGAAGACAGAAAAAAAAAATCTTTTGCACCAGATGGTGTCGAGATTTATTAAGCAGAGAAAGTTGGGAGAAAGGATGAAGGTTGGTTCATATCTGCTTCTCACCAGTTTATTAAACTGGGATAAATATTTCCTTCAGGTAAACTCAGGGGTTCCGCTTATTGTCTTCACCTGCAGAGGATCAAACCTCCGCGATGTTCTGATGGACCCACCGAACCGGAAGCTGCCGGTCTCTCTCTCTCTCTCTCTCTCTCTCTCTCTCTCTCTCTCTCTCTCTCCCTCCCCCATAAATCCATCTCTCCTCTCTCTCCTCCTCATCCTTCGCTCTCCGCCTCTCGGGCTGCAGCTCCGGTCTCTCTGGAAGTTGCAGGCTGCTCTCTCTCCCCTCCGCTCCCTGACGGCTGGACTGAGGAATTATGAGCAGAGCTCTCCCCGCCTCTGACACCCTGTCTTGAATCATTCTGTTTCCCAACCGAACCGAACCTAACCGAGCCGAGGCGAACATGGAGACCGGACTCTGCATCCTCCTGACTTTCCTCCTCCAGCAGGTAGGACCTGTGTGTGTGTGCGTGTGTGTGTGTGTGTGTGTGTGTG
>NW_015117026.1:0-3578 GCF_001443285.1 Poecilia latipinna | reverse complement strand
TGTGTGTGTGTTTGATTTGCTGCTGCGGTTTGTTAAGTTTAGCGACTCTTCCAGCAACAATCATCTGCGGTCCATCGGAACCGAGTCAGAGTTCCGACCGGCTGTCAGCTGTGAAGCCGAGTTTGGGCTGAAGAGTGTCGGCTCAGTGATCCGCGGCGCTCCGCTCACTTTCAGGAAAACCTCTCACATTTAGTGGACAGACAGCTGAGGACAGACCGGACCGGACAGACCGGACCGGGGGAAGCAGCAGGCTGTCCCCTCTGTCTGTGTGCAAATCGCGGCTCGGCTCTTGTCTCCAGCCGCATCTACATTCCGCTCAGCCTCCAACTTGAGCGGCTCTTTGGGTCTGTGCGCGTGTACCGTGCGCGCGCGCGCGTGTGTGTGTGTGAAGAGAGGAGGCTGCTCTGCTGTTTTTGGTCTCTGGAGATATTTAATAAACGCGGCTGGTGGAGCCGGGTTGGTCGGACTCTAACTCAGCTGCCGGTTCGGTTCGGTTCGGTCCGACCAGCCGCTCCGCCATCAGGTGTTTGGAGGCTGTGGAGGGAGAAGCTGCAGACGGAGGAGGTTCCTCACACTTTGCTCTCATTTCAGCTGCATTTCCTCTGATCTGTGAGCAGGGCCGACTCACAGGGGGGGCAGCGGGGGACCTGAGCCCTCCTCCCCAGCCTTTCACATTAAAATAAAAATCTGTCTAGTCCTATATGTTTCATATTCATATGAACTAACGGGCGAGGATCATGTCCATGCTCTGACCTCCAGACAGATTTAAAGCGCAGCTAAAGCAAAGGAGCTGGATTAGCAGAGCTGCTAACCGCTGATGATGTCATCATGTTACTGAGGAATCTCTGCTGTCTGAATGTTGGGCTGTTAGCATGAGACAGTCTTCAGTCAGAGGGTTCTTCAGATTGGTTGCAGGACTGACTGCTACTGGAGCCCACAGCATCACCATCCAGAACGACTGATGATCTGAACTATGACACATTTAATGATCCTTTGAGGATAAACAGTGTTTTTGAGCTTCTGATTGGAGTTGATGCTTCAGTGTGTTGTAAGCAGTCCCCCCTCTCAGTATGACCTCTGACCTCATCATTTTTACAGACATTTTCCCATAATTCCTCTGGTGTCAGATTAGCAGGACAGTATTGTTGCACGTTTCTTTATTGGCAGCAGGCGGTAAAAGTTGAAGCAGCAGCTAATTTTGAAGCAAGTGTCTGTTTTTGAAATGTGGGAGATTCCCTGAAGCGTGGCGGCTAGCAGCTCATTTGGTAAACTCTCTCTCCTCTGTTCCTCTCGCTCGCCCGTTTATCCGCAGCGCTGAGAGACGGTAGACGGCTCGGCTCGTTTGGTGCTTGTTGTCTGACCTGTGTAGGTTTGGTGCTGCGTGTTACTCACTTTAATTGGCCGAGCATTTTCTGGTTTAGTTGTTCAGTCCTGGATTCTCTGATTCAGGCTAATAGCACCTCTGAAGAAATTATTTAACTTCTGTTTTATTGATTACAACCTGCCCTCTTCTGCTCACACGCTAACATGAACACACACACACACACACACACACACACACACACACACACACACACACACACACATCAGTGCGCGTGACGGCGCTTTCCATTAAGCAGATTCATTCATTATTAGGAACGATGAGAAAGAAACCAGTTAACTGTGAGAAACCAGGTTAGTGTGAAACAGAAATGAAGCAGATTTTCTGCCATCCTGGGAAACGCATTCCTGTCACAAATCTCCATCTCTCGGTTGTGTACATTTAATTCTGCGAATATGGATGATAAAATATGTGAATCATGTTTCAAACAAAACTGCAGCTTACCAGGTTATTTTCAGTTTTATGGTACACATTTCTATGCAGCATGCAAACAGATTTATCCTACTTGACTCATGGTGCACACTTAAACTGCAAATGTGTCATCTCTCCTTGTAGAATCACAGGAGCATCCTATCTCTGCCGTATTTGTGTGGGCTCAAAGCGATTCTCCAGCTGATGGGAAACACGGAGACTTCTGGAGTCTCGCTTTCTCTTCCTCTCCAGATCAGGTTTTATCTCGGCACCGGCTGCAGTTTGTGTCGCCGCTGAGAGGCTGTAGCCAGGCCTGGAACGTGATTTCCAGTCCTTCTGGAAACGATCAAAGGATAAACAGGCAGATGGAGGATGAGGCCGGCGGAGGAGGGAGATGGTGTTGGTCGCTGCAGCCTCAGGAGAGCCAGAGAAACGTTTTACTGCTGCCTGTAGAAAGTCACTGAAGTAAAGACGAAACAAACACCTAATGTGGAACAAAGTGAAATTCATCAATAAGTGAATGAGGAAGCATTCAAAGAAAAGTTTTTGATTTTGTTGTAAGGTTACAGAATCAACATGTTAGCTGAAGTATTCACAAGTTTGTGGAAATTCCTGCAAACTGAATGAAAACATGAATCCCTTTTAACCGGACCGGAGCGGGTTTGCCCCGTCGGACCGGACCTTTCCTCCAGGTATGAAAACCCGACCCAGGACCACTTTCTGATCCAGTTCCAGACACACTCGGCTCCGGTTCTGGTGTGAAGACAGACGTTTATGGTGCAGCGGCTGCAGGCAGCGACGCATGGGGGGACGGCGGGTCACGGCCTGTTGGGGTAGAAATGGGACGTCACAGTGTTGCCACGGTGTCCTGTAGGTTCAGGAATCTTTTGCTGTCTCACATTGTGATTAGATTTTTAGGGTCACAATTCGATTCAAAATCAGTTTGATGAAAATCGATTCCTTGTCATTTCTGCTTCAATCGATCAGTGAGCTCCTGATCTGCCCCAGGCTGCTTTGGGAAGCAGAATAACAAATAGAGACATTAATCTGTGGTTTTCACATTTATGAAGTTTTAAATATTAATCCATGCTTAGTGAATTCCTCCCTCCTTGCATCCTCCATTTTGTTTTACGGCAGCGTCCCAGAGAGAGCGCCACCTTTCTGCAGACAGTGGACGATGTTTTCATTTCCATCCAGGAGATTCCAGCCATCTGACAATCTTTGGAGTTATTTGGTGAAGAATCGTGGCGTAGCGTAGCATGACATGGCGTAGTGTAAAGAGGCGTGGCCTGGCTTACTGGCTCCGCCCACCAGCGATGTTCCTGAAAGTCAGTCTTCATTTTGTGAAGCGGTAAACTTCATATCTTCCCAAGAATTTAGTAAAAACCAAAAGAAGTCAAAATGTTTTCCTTCAATGAAGAGAAAATGTAACTTTAAAAGAAAACAATAAAGATTCAACCAGTTGAATCTGTTTCATTTTTCTCTATTTTAATACTTTCTTTGCATGCAAATGCTCCAGAACCGTCGCCATGGTACCAACGGGACTTCCTGTGATGTCACAAAATGGAGGCCAAATAGCAGCAAATTTGTTTTGTTTTTTAAACATCAGGACATTTTAAATGAGAATCGAGATTTTTTTGCACACAGATCACCAGTTGAACACGAGACATTTACACAAAGATTCAACTTTTAACTCCCGTTAGTCATAGAGCGGCCTCCTTTCACCTGCCACATAACACACACACACAAACACACACACACACACACACACACACACACACACACA
>NW_015117025.1:12159-24230 GCF_001443285.1 Poecilia latipinna | reverse complement strand
GCGGGCCACATATAATGACATGGCGGGCCACCGCGGGCCTTGAGTTTGACACATGTGCCATAGAGGGTTAAAAACTGGTTTTCATTTTTTTTCCCCCATCTGTTTATTATATTGTATCATATCATATCGTATCGTATTGTATTATATTATATTAAGTTACTACTTAATAAAAAATTAAATCTACTCTCCCCACTGGTGAAATCACAATAGGTATAAGACAACTGTTCTTTTGAGGATGTGCATTTTTATTTTTCCTTGTATTTGTTTTTTCTTTATGTAAATTTTTAAATCAAATACTTCCTCAATGTTTTTTTTTTTTTTGTTTTGTTTTACATAAATGAAGCAGGACTGGCCACAACTTGATATAAAAGATCTTCGAAAAGTATCATTACTTTACTTTTCCGTTTGTATTTGCAATGCAAAAGCTTTACCAAAATAACACTCAAACTGACAAGAGCTGAAGGATGAAGGATGGTGTCCAAGGTTCTTCATGGAAAATCCATATGAACTTGGCTTATTACCTGTTTGGACTCCCCCCCCCCACCCATGTACTTTTGTCATCATGTAACCCATATGTTCTTAGTTGAAGCCTCTCAGCCATGGTGTGCTTCTGGAAATGAGGTTAGACATCAACAACTCTTAGGCTTGTGTTCTGCCACATGCGTCTGAAATTACTTCCTCAAGAACAAGCACAGCTCCTGCAGCCTCACACCCTCTCTGCCTCACCGTTTTGTCGACATGATTTTCTTTTTCAATATTTCAAACACTGGTCTTCCCTTCGAATGACCCCAACACCCTCTGCCCCACCCCACCCCTCAAAAGCCCTAAAACATACAACAATTATCTAGGCACAAAGTAGCAGTAATAGATTCTCATGCAGAAATGCTAAATATTTATAATCCTTTCGAAATCAGGTGTTGGGGGGCATAAATTTAAAGACAGAAAAGGTTGGAAATGATGATAGAGAAGTAGATAGGTGGCCAAAACGACGCTTGGCTGCAATGTTATTGAGATTTAAGTGTCATTGCCATTGTGATTATTGGATGTGTGTATGAGTGTGCATTTTGACATGCACTTTCGCCTGTGTGTTTGTCCTTATATATATATATATATATATATATATATATATATATATATATATATATATATATATATATATGGATGTCTGAGGAAGTCATCTGTCAAGTGGGTTTGTGAAAATTGAGGGTAGCTCCTCGCAGTGCATCTGGTATTTGTGTGTCTGGCTATTTCTGGGACAGTTTTTATTTGCCCTGATTCCTTCAGTTGCTCAGGTCCTTGACAGTCTCAGTGCTATTAGCCCTTTGCCCTCTTGTAAAGGTGAAGTTGGAACAAAATGCTGTTGTGCTGACAGTACGTTTGTACTCTGAACAGCTTATCTCCTTCAAAGCTAAACAGCATTGACTTCCAAAAGCTCTGAAGTGTGTCATACCAGAGGTGATAGAAAGGCACAGATGTTCCTTCTTTTAAAACACTAAGTAATCTAAAAGAGCGTGTTTGAGTCATCGTCATTGGCATGGGCTCACAGTTTCCACATTCCAGGAGGGATTAGTCATTCGATTACTAATACATTGCCTGGCAATTGGCATTCTTAGTCTTTGAATTTTGATACGTTTTCTATACATTATGACTCCAAACTAAATGAATTTTATTTGGGATTTAAGTGACAAACTGAGTGGGATGTACAGTATAGCAGGAAGGAAAATGATGCAGAGATTTCATTTCATATCACAAATCAAATTTGGGAACATGTGGTGCGCATTTATTTTGGGCCCCTCCTGAGAAAATACACTGTACAGCCACTTTTACTTCAATTACATCTTAATCTTCTGGTGTGTGCCTCTTCCAGCTTTGCACTTTTAAAAATGCCACAGTGTTTGTTCTTTGCAAAACAGCTTGACCTCGGTCCAATTGGAAGGAGAACATTTGTGAACGTCAACAATTTTAATCTGGCCATGGATCTCAATTGCATTTAGGCCTGGACTTTAATTAGACCATTTGAACACATGGGTATTCTTTGGTCTGAACCATTTAATTTAATCTGTACGTTTTGGGTTTTTGCTGGAAGGTGAACGTCTGCCTGATTTTTCTGGTGTGTTCAATCCCAATGATTCTTTTTATATCAGTGATGCTATTAGCTCACTGTTGTTGTTTTTTGGACAAACCTCCAAGGCATGGCTGAACAGCTGTATTTAAATTACACACAAGTGGACTCTGTGGTGACTTCTGAAGGCATTTGGATCGACTGGGCTTTATTTACAGGAGTTAAAGGGATGTGATCTAAATAAAACCATGTCATACGTAGAGAAAGATAGATTGATATTAAATGTGTTCATATAGTGTCTCTTCCAGCGAAGACTTTTTTTTCTCTGTGTTGGTTTCTAAAATCCCAGTAAAACCCGTTACAGATTTTTGGTTGTAATGAGATACGAATGTTAAGAGGCTTAAGGGGACTGAATACTTTTGTGTGTTTTTATATCTCTTTTAGATGTTTCTGTGTCTTTATTCACAGGGGATAATCAGATCTCAAGGTTTTTCTATCTGAAGTGGTGGAAAAAATTGGGTTACTTCTTTCATCGTGCTGAACTCCACAACAACTGGCAGCAGACAGCTTGTGCATCTAATTACCAGGAACAGACTCAAAGTCACACAATGTGCCTGGTGGAAGAGGGAATTAAAATGCAAGGTGACAAGAAGATATAAAAATAAGGCTTCTCATACTGAAGAAAACAAATTGTCCGGTAAAATTGTGCAAAAACAGTGGATTTGTAGCACGGTAACATATATGTCGGAGTACAAGTGTGAGAAGTGAGTTTAACTGGATATCATAGGTCTGAGTTTGTGATTCTTATGACAATTCCCTGTCATTCTTTCATAGTGGTAATGTGATATTTTAACATATCCATCCATCCATTATGCGACATGCTTTATCCATTGTGGTGCCTTTCTCCAGCGGTCACTTTAACATATGAAATATAATTAAATATTGGCACATGGCAGAATTTCTGCTAAAATGGTTCTGTAAGTTATCTTTGATGTTAATATCAGGGGTAATGAAGATCTGGGACGTGTGCCAAAGGGAAAAAAAAGTTATCTTTTAGTTACACGAATATGAATGTACCATGACCTAGTTGTAAACTAATTTGCTTTAATATTCATCAAAATTCAGAGTATTCGTTGTGCCGTTCCAGGTCTTATGACATGTTCTGTTCATACCTTTAGTTTTGAGTTCTAATTATTCTTCTTCCTTTGTTCATTTTGGATTTGTTTTCTTCCCATGACTTACCTTTGTTTGCTGATCCTCCTTCAATATAAATGCTCCTTTGTTTACTTTGTTCTCAGTCGTACGCTTGTGCTGTTTTTTACTTATCGTGCAGTGCTGCATTTACAACAACCATCTTGTTTCTTTCAATGTGTTCCATAGCAGCGTCTCTGTTTTGTTTTTTGTTTTTTTATTATGTTATTAAAATAATTCCTTAATTATATTTACTGCTGCCTGAAAGCTTGTATTATGTATCACTCTTTTATTCATTCAGCTGCGGCCGAGAGGGGAAATCCTTCATTTGTGGTGGCTTTCTGAGCTCACTTGTTGTTCACAAAGCGTTTCTGCTTTCTACTTTTGTTGAGCATGTTTTTTCATCTAGACACACGCAGAAACCTCACAGTTACATCGTTTCTGCTCAGGCAGAAAAGTACATTGAGGCCCGACGTGTGACATCGGCTTTTAAATATGTGTGTGTGTGTGTGTGTGTTCTCTGTTCATAAGGGCAGACTCCTAAATGCCAGTGCTGAATTATTTATCAAGGCGACACCTTTGAGAGATGACAGTGATTGGGGATTAAGAAAGATGAGTGGGACGATGGAGAGGCTGGAGAAGACGGCTGCTAAAGAAATATCATGCACACACAGTCACTTAGGTCATGCAACCAAAATGTCTTATTAGCACATTAACAGATCAGTGAAATGGTCTCTCTAATACTAACACATAGACGTTCCTCTTAACTTATCAAAAATTACTTATTCGTCTAAATGTTTCCTATTGTAGTGTCACAGAAATAACTGGAGGTAAAATAACGTAACTGTGATCAGCTTGCAGTTTAAACATTTCTAACAATACATGCATTCAACTTTTGGAAGACGAATGTGAGTAGTAACTGCAGAACACTGGTTTTTATTTAAAGACAGTGCGGTTTCAGATACATGGCAGTTGTTGGTCATGTGACTGAAATACAAGGGACCCTCTAAATAAAGGAGAAATAGACTGGACATATGAATTTTACTTTATGCTGTTATGGACTTTGGGCTTAGCTTTATCGCTCTTTAGTCTGATTATTTCAGCAAGTCACTTATCAGCTCCTCTAGTTTTTTGTCAGCCTCTTTCCAAGTTATCTGCTTCCTGGTTTGTGTTCATTAAAACAATATTTCTTTGCATTTGACTCCACTGCAAACATCATTCATGACATTTTTACAACTTTAAAAAAAACATTTTTTTTCCTACATTAATAAATGTGATCAAGAGGTAATAATCTACATAAAATGAAAACATCTGCACAAAAAAAATGTAGCATTGTCCTTTAAAATGCATCACAGCCTATTGTTGAAAAGAAGAAGTGCCTAATCAGTGAACCGGGAAGCAGGGAAGTGGTTTACGGCAAACCTCATTAAGCAAAAGTAACAAAACGGGAATGGTAGGGTAAACAAAACCTTCCTGAGCATGAACTGGACAAGACTGCACAAACAAGGAGACGAGGATCAATGTGAATCTGATCAAGAACAACCTGGAGGTATATTTACACTGAGTAATTAACTCTGAGTAAGTGTGAAAATGAATAAACAATGACCTGTAGGCTCGGAAAAGCAGAAGAAAATACAAACAGAAACAAGGTAGCAATGCTAAGACAATGCAAAGAAGGATTGATGAAAATAGATCCATATTCTCTTTTTTTATTATTATTTATTGTCAAGTGACATTTGGGAGAGTTTCAATCTATACACCTTAGATTTTATTGGAAATATGCAAATCTAGATGCCACACTGTTTCTTTCTTTCTCACTTCAGTACAATTCAGTTTATTGAACAAATTCATTTCACAGCAAAAGTCACTGCAAGGCAAATGTAGAGAAATGCATAGTCAATTCAGTAAGTCTTAATCAGTCAAAATCAATGACACATTTTGACTCAACATCGCTCCTCTGTTAACCTTTTAACAATGTTTTTATTGTCATGGTACAGAGCAGTAGCTTCTGCAATTAGCTCAGCAGATGTGCATTTCCACCAGGTGTTTGCTAATTTCTGCTGGCTAGTCTGCGGTTGCTAACCGAGGGAGATTCGAGGGAGATTCTCAGTGCTCTGCATCTCGGAGGCGGTGTTCAGTCCCCATGAGCGGTTTGCACAGCTGAATGGTTCCCATGGGAGATAAAAGAATTCCTCAAACATGCACGAAAGAAGCAACACAACTCTCCAGGTATGTTTTTGATGAGAGAATAACTTTATAACATGATGTAAACGTCCAAAAAGTTGATTTTACATAATACAGCCCCCTTAACTTTGCTACAACCCCTAATATTGAGCATTTAACAGTTGCTTATGCATTTCAGTATTGTATTTAACAAAAAGAAACCTTCAGCAATGACTCGTTCAAGCAGGAAGTAGTCAACAGGGAGAGACGTGAATAAATATTGAAACATAGATGAGAAGGGTGCTTAACTTGCATGAGTCTGATTTTGCTTGGGCGACCTTGCTTTCATAGAAATTAACAATTAATTCAGAAATTTTGTGTCGTATTAGATTCTCTACGCACCCGCTTACGAAACAACATATCATCATT
Organism: Poecilia latipinna; assembly: GCF_001443285.1. Classification (NCBI taxonomy): domain Eukaryota; kingdom Metazoa; phylum Chordata; class Actinopteri; order Cyprinodontiformes; family Poeciliidae; genus Poecilia; species Poecilia latipinna. The sequence goes on along the minus strand of NW_015117025.1, from coordinate 18,385 downwards.
TACTTATGATTATAAGAAAAATAATATGGCAGAACATTAGATGAACTGGATGTGAGACAGCAAAATAAAAAGGAAGCAAAGACACGCTGACCCACTTCATGAGGGATGTGCCACTTTAAAGAGGATGTAAGCTGAGGTTGGGTAGTCCACCAAGGAGCTCCAGGCACAAAGTAATTATCTGTGCGTGTGTGTGTGTGTGTGTGTGTGGGTGTGTGTGTGTGTGTGTGTGTGTGTCAGACTCATAATGACTTATTGCCTCTCAAACTAGGTGGATGGGTGGCCAGCGGGGTAGGTCATCTCTCTCAACTTTTTGCAGCTATGCTCTCTTGTCACAATATCTGGATGTACAAAACTCAGAGTCCAAGCAGATTTTACTATGTACTGTGTGGCTTCACAATTTGAGGCTTTCACTTTTCCCCATGTTAAATGTTGTGATATAATCATGTAAAGATCATGTAGCATAACTTTGAACCAGGTTTAAATGCTTAGCTGCTCTTTAGCTAAACTGTTGCTGCCTCCTGGTCCAGCGTGGATTTACTCATGAAGTGGTTTCACAATCCACAATTGAGCATAGTCTCTAATTTAATGCAACATTCTTAAGAAGCAGAGAGACTGGACCTCATTAGTTCATAAAGTTATTTTTGTTTTAAGTTATCAAGTTAACAACATACCTAATTATTGGAAGCATGAACATCTTCCTGGTTTGAATCCTCAGCAGGATGTGACCATGTAAATCCTGCATTGCCTCCAGTGTTTCAAGATGAGATGTATCATTTCTAATAATCAGCCTCTGTGAACTTTTCTTCTCAAGTCATTTTTTTTTTCTTTTTACTGTCTATTCTTGTGTTTTATCTAAACATAATTCATGGCTGGAAAACAGGAAATACCCTAGTTTTACTACTGCAGCATAATGAATAATCCCATGACTCTCTAAGACTTTTCTGTTTTATGTATAACGTCATACAACCTGGTGCTTGGCATCTTCACATTCATGACATGAAACACATGCTGGAACTCTCCAGAATCCCTCGCTGTGCCTAATTCAGTTTCACAACCACAATGTCAGATAGTGGCAGAGTGGGTTTCCAGCAATTGAAACAAAAATCAGAGCTTGATAATGGCTGACCTAGGATGCAGTTGTGTCAATATGTTTATCCAGTATTTGACCAACCATGTGCGGCAGTGCACACACACACACACACACACACACACACACACCCACACACACACACACACACACACACACACACACACACACACACACACACACACACACACACACAAATGCTTTATGCAAGTGCTTGAGATTTATTTATATCCTTTTCTCTAAACACCATGGAAAAAAGTCCATTAAGTTCCATCAAGTACACAGCGTCTTGACCAACTGAAATTTTACAATGTTCCTCCTCCATACTTACCCTTTCTCCCACATTTCTCTCTCCGTTGCTGGGGTTACAGTCGGCCCTGACATGGCTCCTGGCCAGTCAAGCTTTGTTCTACAGATGGCCTCTGTCCTCTTTCATTTGGTGCTTCTACTCCTATCTGCCTCCCATGATCCCCCATCATGTGCAGCTGCACGCCAGCCATCATGTGTTACTAGTTATGCTAATTTGAATGTTTTAATAAATTTACTCACACATGCAAGTGCTCTATCTCCACAAGCCTATTCTTCCATTTGTAAATATTCTTTGGCAGTGCTTATGTGCACTTGCTGTTTATGGACATGTGGTAAAGAACAGGATGTGGGCCTGGAGAGAAAGATGCAAAAGCTGAGTAGCAAGAAAGCAGCGGCTGAAGGAGTTTCAGACTGTGCCTGAAACACAGTTTGTGTTTCTTCATTCAAACAAAGAAACTGTATTTCTTCATTACCAGAAACTCCAATCAAACGTTTTTATTATAATTTTATTAAATTATGTTTCCTGATATCAGTAGCAGTATTACTAAAATATGGAAAAGAGAAAAAGGTCAATTACTGTATTTGTGGCAAAATTCCAATGAATTGAAATTGTTTACTGGTGGAAACTTAAACTGAGTGTGCAATTTCTATAGAAGACCACTTTGTCATCCTTTCCCGAGAAGTCTTTCAAGAGTATGCTACTGTGCATCCATAAAAAGATGATCCAAACCAGTCTGGTTCCTCAAGTGTCAACAGATGTTCACAAGCTCAGCCAGCAAAGCATTTCCTTCTGCAAATGGCCCGACTTCGTCTGCTTCTCAACTCTGTTTCACTGTCTCTCAGTCTGCTACACTCCACTTTCGATGCATTCAAGTGCTGTGAAAGGTAGCCTCATTTTGTAGGTTAATAAGGGAGCTAGAGTGGACCTATAATTAACATGGAGGGAGGAAACCACATAAGAAGGCCCTTTGGCTGTCCCAGAGTTTTGTCCCTGTAGACTGACTGGCCCTTTTTTTCTGCAAGACAGCTTCAATGTGGCCTCAATAAGAAAACAGGGTCTAAACTGAATGTGCCACAGCTACATGCATCCATTAAAATCACTCCTACTGTGAAGGAGGAATAAAAGTTGTACTGATCTTTAAAAGACACAAAGTTTCAAATTGTAAAAAGTTGAAGCAGGAATAAGATATTGTTCTTTTCTGCACATTTACAGTGAAAGTAAAGACAGAAAAATAAAACATCCATAAATAATACCCATTTGCTATTACATTTGATTAATTCCTCAGATGGTAATTAAGTTCTACAGAAAATGGTTATTCAATGTCATTGTCATGAAAACCCAGGTGTAACAGATAGTAAAGCTTTAAAATATGTACTAAGCTAATGTTTTAAAGAAAGAATAAGTCATGTAAATATAGCTAAAACTATAGAACAAAAAAAAGAGAACAATGTAATAACCAGTTTTGTCCTTATGATCCAAAATAAGGTTGTTGCACAGCAGACCTGTTAAGCTGGCACAGGGGAGTCACCATAAAGCTGAAATGACGTGTGTGTGTGTGTGCGTGTGCGTGTGTGTGTGTGCGTGTGTGTGTGTGTGTGTGTGTGTGTGTGTATAAGAGAGAGCCAGCACATCAAAACAAACAGCTCAGGACATAAACTCTGCCATCAGTCTTGGGATTCCAAGCCTGGCAAATGTGTCCTCATATGGCACACTCTCTGTGTTAAAAGACTGATGTGTTCTTCCACAAAAACAACTGAAGATCCATGGATATAACTCAAAGATAACAGCGTGTGGAGAAAAAAAACAAAAAAAAACAAAGTCGAAGTATCTCATTGATAAAAGAGCCTTCATGAAAAACGCTGAGATTATGGTTCTCACAAGCAATATGCAGTAGGTGTGTGTTTAGAGGCTCAGCCTGAAAGCTTCTCTTTGACTCCTTGAAACACCCTTATTGTTCTGACTACAAATATCTGCCTTCTACAACCATGACGCTTGTCCTCACAAAACATTTGCCTTGTCCAAGTGGAGGAGTGCCGATGTTAAAAGTATCAGCTTTGGTACAGGTGCCTCTTATGTTGATTTGCACTTTTCACTGGGAAGTTGAGAGGTTTGACCTTTGATGGCTCCTTCTGAGGATTCTTACCAACTTCCTTTCTTCTCAGCAAGAGTTCAAGTTTGATGACTGGAACCTGGACATTATTAGACGTTCCAACAGGACAACGATGATGAGCATTGTTTTTATGTGAAGCGATATAACATAAAAACATAAAAACAAACATGTGCTCATAAACTTTATTTTTCTAAAAACCCCTCAGTTTTTCCCCCTTGCTTGAAAATTAGACCATCAAAAATAATGTCATTATTAAAAGCACAAATTTCAATGACATTCCTGCCCAGGAACTTTGTATCAAAGCTTTTGATCTGTATAGAATCGTGAAAAAGAAAAAATGGAAATGCATACCCTACACCACCTTTGCACAATTATGTTGTTGTTGTTGTTTTTTTATGATATGACATCTTTTCCTCTATATATTTATTTTGTAACACATAAATCAATGTTCCTACACATATGGATGAACAGCAGTTTGAACATTTACACTGTAAATTATAAGTATGGCTGAATGTGTGTGACTGGGTGTTGGCACAGACTGCCTACACCGATGAGAGACTTTATGGATTAGTTCAGGCATTTATTATTCACTATAATTTAATCTTGAGGAAGCAGCTGTTGTTAGGCCACAAGCACAATCATCTCTCACAATTGGTTATCTTTTTTTTTTCCCCTTTCCTCCCTTTTGTGCTTTGTTCCTTCCATTTCTTGCCAAAGTGCATTCCTGTGTGCTAGCATGTAATGAACCTAAGAAAGTGAAGGTAAAAAAAATAAATAAATAAAAATGCTGGACACATCTGCAAGGTCAGCTCCGTCTATAAAAAACAGAAGAGCCAACACAACAACTGGCGAAGTACTTAATGATGCCTCATCCGTTTGGTGTTTTCTGTACTGAACAGATTCAGCTCAGTTAGCTGTCAGCCGTCATACTTTTATTTAGTTTTCCCTCAGCGCACATGACACAGAAACAAATGCATACATGTTTGACACTGTATGCATTGTCAAACACTGTATGCATTGTCAAACATGCATGCAGTGCATGTTGATGCCTCTTAATCAGCCAGAGGTATCAACAAATGATTGAGAGAGAATCAATCATGTGTGGGTGTTCAGTTGTTTTGGAGGAATGGAAAAGTCTGTGCCATTTCCTGAAATGTTCCTGCGTCATGCAGGTAGTAAAGCTATCTTTTAACACGACCGTACAGACTGCATGTGGCTTCATGTGTCCATAAAAAATAGACTGTTAAACAATGAGGGGTTCCTTTTGGTTGGGCTTTTTTTTTTTTTTCTGAAACAACACAGCTGGTGGATGAAAAACAAATTGTTAAACTGGGAATCAAACAGCAAACCACTGTCCCTAACAGTAATGTTTATACAAAACCTCCCAAAACAAATCACAATCAATATTGTCTGAATTAAATAAAGCAAATTAAAACCTGGCAAACTAAATATGCACATAAAAAACAAACTGCAGTGACTAGTCAAACAGTCTGAATTCATTTCAGTTCAATTCACTTATAAAGCACCAGTTCACAACAAATGTTGTCACGAGGCACTTTAAAAAAAAACATATTCAATTCAATCACGCATGCATTATAATAGATCCTATTATCAAAGAGTAACACAACCTCAGTTAATTAAATTAGTTTTATTCAAAGTAGTTTTTAAAACGTTTCTGTCTTAGAAAGCCCAACAGATTGTGTCAAGTCATTGACTTGTAGCATTCAGTCATCTTGGATAAGTTCACTGTGACGGCAGAAAATCATTTGGGTTTTATTGTTGACTTGACAGTAATCACTCATGCCGAGCATGCATGTAACAGCAGCAGAGAGGAAAAGCAGGAAGAAACCGCCAGGAGAACCTTGCTCAACACAAATGGGTTGTGGTCATCTGCCAAGACTGACTGGGGGTTTGAGAAGACAGAGGAGAAAAAAAGAAAAGGGAAACAAAAGCAGATTAACTGGTTTAGGATTATTATTTATGTTCATGACAGGGAAATGGAAGAAGAGTGATATGCCAGATCAGGTGTAGCTCCTGTAGAGAGAAAAATAAGTGAGAGAAAACAAAGTTCTCAGCTGAAATAATGGCAAGTAGTGCAAACTGAAGAGTGATGCAAGAAGGAAATGAGAAAAAGTTATCAGGTTGTCTCTATAGCACAATAACTACAGAGAGTTTTCTAAATAAACAAATCTTTTAATTTTACCAACATTTTGCTTCTGAGTGGAAGGGATGCTGATGTTTGGGAGTGGCCCAGCCACTTGTTGATTATATCTAGGAGCCAGGGTCATTTCTTGAACCTCTTGGTTCAATTTTAAACTCTTAAATCTTAATCAGCCAGAGGTATCAACAATTTTGAGCTAACCTGCAGTGTGGTGAATCAGTTTACACCCATACCACTTATCTTACACTGTTAGCAGAGTAAGAAGTTAAAATATAGTTAAAAGTTACAGTTTTATGTATTGTCTGTAAAACATAACAATGCCGTTTCATTTTTATAGATCACATTTAAGGCCACAAAGTGATATACACATTTGACACCTTGCAAATACTTGTATATGCCGTTTTGCTGCTTTTGAATTTAAGAAGTGATCTAAGGTGATGGAAATTGAGAACAGACTCTCTCTCTCTTTTTTTTTTTTTTTTTTTTTTTTTAATCCAAAAAAAAAAGGGCTTTTATATATTTTAAAAAAACCATATTAAAAATCTCCTTTTTGTGGGG
>NW_015117025.1:0-8993 GCF_001443285.1 Poecilia latipinna | reverse complement strand
TTCGTTTTTGTTGTTTTTTAATTTAAGAATGAAAAAAAAGGGTAGTAATTTTAGAAAACACCCCCCCTTTTTTTTTTTTTTTTTTTTTTTTTTTTTACTTCAAGAATAAATGGGCTCTGATATATTTATAAGTAGCCTAATTGAAACTGTCCTGTCTGTGAGGAATGACCTTGTTTAAAATGAGAGTGTAAGCTCGTGTGTGTGCGTGTGTGTGTGTGAGCACAATGTGTGGATGGGGGCAGAGGGAGGCTATGGCACGCCCAAGCTGAAGTACTGAATGACGTCCGTCTGTTGTGTCTTCTGTATCGGTGCGTCCTGCTATTGGCGGACTATTGGAAAAATAAAGCAATCAACGGCGCGCCGTAGGCGGGTGGATCGCCTGTTGATAAATCCAGATCTCTCTCCCGTGGGCGGGAACGGCAACAGTAGAAGAGCGTAAGTGAGGCGCATGAGGAGCGAGAGAGAGAAAGAGACGTGGAAGAACCGAGGCTGTGGCGGCGGCTGTGGTTGACCGGGGTCCGCGGAGGGGGCGAGGCGTCCGCCCCTGCACGCGACTTCAGCCGCGCATGGACGACCACCTCAGTCTCCTGCAATCACCCCCGCCGAGCGCAACCAAAGCCAGAGGCGACAACCTGGTGAACCACGGCTACACAGAGACAGAGGCCGACGTGATGACGGTCGTGGCGTGTGACAACATGCTGGAGGAGTCGGCGGCTTTGCCGGGCCACCACTCTCTGGACCGCTACGAGCCGGACCACGAGTGCTGCGAGCGGGTGGTCATCAACATCTCAGGGTTGCGTTTCGAGACGCAGCTGAAGACGCTGTCACAGTTCCCAGAGACGCTGCTGGGGGACCCCAAGAAGAGAATGAGATACTTCGACCCCCTCAGGAACGAATACTTTTTTGATCGGAACCGACCCAGCTTCGATGCCATCCTTTATTACTACCAGTCAGGCGGGCGCATCAGGAGACCTGTTAACGTGCCCATTGACATTTTTTCCGAGGAGATCCGCTTCTACGAGCTGGGCGAGGAGGCTATGGAGAAGTTCAGAGAGGACGAGGGCTTTATTAAGGAGGAGGAGCGGCCGCTGCCTGATAATGAGTTTCAAAGGCAGGTGTGGCTGCTCTTTGAGTATCCGGAGAGCTCGGGTCCCGCCCGGGGAATCGCGATAGTGTCTGTCTTGGTCATTCTCATCTCCATTGTCATCTTCTGCTTAGAGACGCTGCCGGAGTTCAGGGACGAGAACAGGGACCCGATCACCATTGCGCCTCTGATAAATGGCACGCTGCCCTATTTCATTAGCCCCTTCTCAGACCCCTTCTTCGTGGTGGAGACGCTATGCATCATCTGGTTTTCATTCGAGCTGCTGGTGCGCTTCTTTGCGTGCCCGAGTAAAGCCACGTTCTCCAAAAACATTATGAACATCATTGACATCGTTGCCATCATCCCCTACTTCATCACCCTGGGCACGGAGCTGGCAGAGAGGCAGGGGAACGGACAGCAGGCCATGTCCCTGGCCATCCTGCGCGTAATCAGGCTCGTTCGGGTGTTTCGCATCTTTAAGCTTTCGCGGCACTCCAAGGGCCTCCAGATTTTAGGGCAGACTCTGAAGGCCAGCATGCGCGAACTGGGGCTGCTCATCTTCTTCTTGTTTATCGGGGTCATCCTCTTCTCCAGCGCTGTCTACTTCGCCGAGGCAGACGACCCGGAATCGGGGTTCAACAGCATCCCGGACGCGTTCTGGTGGGCGGTCGTCACCATGACCACCGTGGGTTACGGGGACATGCACCCCGTGACGATCGGGGGCAAGATCGTGGGGTCCCTGTGCGCGATCGCGGGTGTGTTGACCATAGCGTTGCCCGTGCCCGTCATCGTGTCCAACTTTAACTACTTCTACCACAGAGAGACTGACGGCGAGGAGCAGGCGCAGTATCTGCACGTGGGGAGCTGTCAACCCCTGGCGGACACGGAGGAGCTGAGGAAGACTCGGTCTTCCTCCTCACTCAGTAAAAGCGAGTACATGGTGATAGAGGAGCACGGGATCAACAGTGCGTTCAAGCAGCAGCCGAACTTCCCGACCACCACGACCACCGCTCAGAACAACTCTCAGAACTGTGTCAACATAAACAAAAAGATCTTCACCGACGTGTAGCCAGTTTTACAGTAAATGACCCCTGGGCACAGGATGACGTGATGAGTCAAAACATATATGCAGCAGCGTTTGGAAGCAACGGCAGATAAAGTGAGCGCAAAGGGGGGAGGGGGGGATATAAAATGGGCACAATCCGTCTGTTTTAAAGAGATGCTTTGTGCGCCATTCAGACAATTTGGATTAAAAAAAACTATATATATATATATTTAAGTAATTCTTGCTTTCAAAAAGAGAATGAGGTCCACCTTGAAATCTACTGTTGTTCTCTGAATGAGCGGTAACAAACCTGCTGTGCGCCGTGCAGTGGCCAGCATGTTAAGCACATTACAACAGGTAGAGATAAAAGCTTTATGACTGTGAAAGACGAGTACGAGTAGATGCTTCTGACAAAGGACGCTCACACGGCGTTATCATGCATCAAGAGTCGTGATTCGACAATAATAGCCTATATGTTCAATATTCGGAGTCATGTGTAGCCTCTGTATGTGGTCAAGCATAAATCATCTCAGAATGACGTAATCCAGCATAATATATATCTATGTCATATAAACCGTTTTGTGGTATACCTTTATTGTGCGTTAAAGTCTAGTCTAAATACTACTGTCTTAAAAAAGAAAAAAAAATCCATAGATATAAATTGTCTTGGTAGGCTATTTAATACGTAAGCAGCTCCACGTAAACCACCAGTGTCAAGACGGCCGTCAGGGTCTCATTATAGATACTAGACACACGTGAGGAGGGAGACAAAATAGGGCGCCTTCTCCGATCAAAGATGGGGCGCGTTTCTCCTGTGGTAGCCTCAAATAGAGCCCGCTGTGATGCAGTCTCCATGGTGACGCGTGTTTCCTCGGTAACCCTTCCCCCCCGCACCCCCACTCCCCAAGTCACCGTTGCCATAGCATCACTGTTTCCACAGTAACCTCCCAGATGGTTTCAAAGCTATATTGGAGATTCCAGTGTGAGTGGCTTGTCTTTTCGGTGTCTTAATCAATCAGACCAAAACACATTCAGATTCAACGACTGTTAAAGACTGCCGGTACAAAAAAAATAAATAAATAGAAATATTCAGTGAAGACCTCAGCCACTCTGAACTGGCCAACAATCACGAGTCACAACTCAAGACGGTGTTGTGGTGGGAGACTGAAAGGAAGAGGCAGCGTGTGAAGAATTATGAATGGACTGGGAATACGTTGCACGTCTGTCCCGAGTGCACTACTGCGGGTGGCCATCGGAGGATGTTGTTTCTCCACTGACAAAAATGGTAAGCTCTCTCTGTGATCCCTTTGTTTATACTGAAAAAGTCTTACAGTATTTCTATATCTGTGTGTCTGGTAGTCAGACACAGGTTTGAGATAAAAAAAAATTTAAAAAACTCAAACAAGCAGGTCAACATCGATGATTGTGCACACGGCTCCCTCACACATGAAAGAGTAGGTTGTTGTAGTGTTTAGATTTGTTTCATGGCTTTTATCAGTAAATCTCTTTTTTGTGGAAAACATATTTCCATCCATCCATTCATCCATCCATAAATCCACCCATTCTCTTTACCTGCTTTTCTTTGCAGGTTTCTCAGGTGTCTGGTGTCTATCTCCAACAGTCATTTGACAAGAGGCAGAAAGGTTGCCAGTCCATCACAGTTTATTTTATTTTTTTTTATATAAGTATATAATTCTAATAATCTGGCTTCTGATCAGTTACAGGTGCACATATTTCACATGTTTAGCCTTCCAGCCAGTGTGCTTCTCTGTGTACATTGTGCAAAGGGCAACATGTTCTTCCTTTGTGTCCAGGTTGCCTTTCACCTTCATTTGACTTTGGATATAAAATCAGTAGGACCAGCAACAGCATGCCAAATCAGCGCGTCTAAACTGTGCCCCCTGGTGGCCACTTTGTGCTTCTAACAGGCCAGGTGGCTCACACCTGCTTTCAGGACCTCTGTGTTCTCCAGAGGTTCACCAACATTGGGATAAAACACAAAAAGTGCAAAAAAAAAAAAAAAAAAAAAAAACAGTTCATTCTTCATCTGTGTTTTGGATTATCTTATTCTGTGATGGCTTATCCTCTGGAGGCTATATAAATGCTTTCGTGCACAAATATCTATGCATTCGACTTAATTACCCTTTGAAGTAAAACATTAAGTTGAGTTGATGTATTCCAGCTCATTTTAAACATGCCATAAAGCTACACATTTGTCTTTAGACATAAGTTATGGTCATACCACATTATATGCTTATATGTTCAATAGAGTTTGATGTAAAAGTTAAATGAAAAATAGAGCAATCTGTGGCATTTGAAATATAATGAGGGTGAGCATATCACACTTTGAAGATTGAACTAAGTGGTGCTATGTAAATATTTAGGACTTTATGATTTTATGAGAGGTTCCCGTTGATTTACAACCCACACTTCTACTTTTTTTTCTAATTTTCTAATTCTTACTGTATTTATCTGTCACTTGAGTTTACCTTTGACTTACCTCTCTTTTTCATTGCTGCAGTTCACATTATGTATTTATGCTATTAAATACTTTTACTTTGTTTCTTGAAGAAAAAAACAGTGCCTCAGCTGAACAGCTACCAGTAAAAATGCAGCTATTAATGGAAACAGACTATGGGAATTCAGATTATTTGTCCTTAGATACCTACATCAGTATCCCATTACTAAAAACGCCCGTTAAGACAAAAAGAGAAATAATTTTATGAGACATGCTCTTCTTTTTAGCTCACGTGATTAACTGATACGACATTTTTTTATTAATTGTGTTATTACTGTGTTTGCATGTTTTTCTTTTGTTTCATCTGAACAGGTCTATTATCATTGACGTGTTGTATAAATAATTGATGATTCCTTTGTTAATGAGACCATCAGAGTAACATACTCTACAGTTCTGACACCTTTTCTTTCTGTCTCTTCTCAAACCCTCAGGTGAAATAATTTGTTTCTGCTCAGACGTCCTGGATCCCCTGGTGATCTCATTTCAGTTGCCTCCCTTGAAGGTAAAACAAACAAAAGAATATTATAATTCATTATGTGTTTTAAATTACCCTGACCCCACAAAGTCTGACATATAAAATAATTCTCAGAAAAAGCTTTTGGTAAATCATATATAGCAAATATTGAAATTATTTCAGTGTTACATTGATACATTGCACATTGGCTTAAACATCAAGGAATAATCAAAAACATTTAGTGCAATACAGAAGTCGAAGTAAAGATATGACTGTATTTTGTACATTTTTCATTATAGTGCAAATAAATCCTCTTATAACAACTGACAGAGTGACTCATAAAATGTAATTTTAAATGTAACTTAGTCCAACTGATAAACACATTTTCACTTTCTTTTAAAAATAAAGAATTTGTGGATATTTAAGTTAATCTTGGCATTTTTATTTTTTGTCTACTAAATGTTCACTTGACTACATATTTAGTTGCTTTGCATGTTATTTTCCAACTATATAAAAAAATGATTGCTGCACTCCATAAAATAATTACTTATGCACTGGGATCAGGATTGCAATTGGCACTTGCTTCCTGTAGTACTCAGATCATCCACCAGAGGGAATAAGAGAAGAACTGCCTTTTACAACAGGTCTCAGAAGAAAGGGAGAACTTTGTTTAAGAGGTCTCAGAAATGTCAAAAACAATACATCTGGGATTAAAGAGTTAAGGTAAAATTTAAAACAGCATAGTTTAGGTCAGAGATTCTCTGTACTTTTCCTCACTGTCCCTCATGTTTTATGAGTTTCCCTTCTGCCACTCACCTAACTTAAATGAATGGATGATAAAAACAGTACTGCATCACTCAATGGGACGAAGCAGAGGTAATGCGATTATCTGAATCACGTGTGTTGGAGTAGAGACTCGTCTAACACACAGCCCCTGGGATCAGGATTGTAAACCATTGGTTAAGGTCATCCACTAACCTGGAGTGAATCTATTTTTCTCCTCAGGATGCAGAGACTTTGTTCTGGTTCTGTTGGACTGGATAGGCCCAGTGGATCTGATCTACTTCCCCTGCCTTCTTAATTTCAACGGGTGCCCTCCAATTGGTGACTAGTAATTCTCCCACTTTTCAATCCAAAATGCATAATCAACAGGCACATAAAGCTGTTCTCAGAACATTTTGTAGCACACAGTTTGGACTTTATACTCTATGAATGGAACCTTTGCAGGTTCAAAGGTCACTTAGATGTAAAAAAAAAAAAAAAAAAAAAAAAAAATCATCTGGACATTTTCTAAATGGCATACAGTAGTTAAGCACAGCAATCTGCCAGCATTTTTGCAAAGCACCTTTCACTTTACGGGGACTTTGATTATTGTTTTTTTTTGGGGTTTTTTTTTTTTGTTATTTTTTACTTTGTTTTTTATTTATTTTTCCCAAAAGGTGATAATAATCATGGACAATAAAAAATGAGAAATATTTGAAAGCAAGTTTAAAAAAGAAGCGGCAAAAATAAAAAGAAAAAACTGAGTCCATCTGTGATTTGACTGATATGAAACTGTGATACCAATCAAAGACTGTTAGCCATATGCCTTTGTTATATGTGTGTGCTCTGTATTGCTAAATATGTGAAACAGACACATTCTCATGTGTGCTGGTTGCTGCTATTCTTTTGAGGTATTCATGAAGAACAACGCAATTGCGTTTAGGCACATGTCGATACAGACACTTTAGACATGCACACACAAACACACACTTGTTTACATGTCTCGGCTCTATCCCAGAGTGCACTTTGTTTTGCTTTTTTTTGTTTTTTGTTTTTTTATTGTTGTTTTTTTTTCCATTTGGGATACAGCAGAATATTGACAGTTGAAGGCTGTGTGGGCCTGGATTTATTCTGCGTTGTTGTGCACTGTCTTCAACATGACCCATATAAAGAGATTATGAGGTGTGCTGTCTTTCTTTCACAGGAGCTGCAGCCTGTTTACTCTTATTTACAGATACTAGAACTGACTCGAGCCTGTGAAAAATATTTGAGGCTTTATTCTTGTTTTGTGAACATACACTGGGCATACATGCACAATATACTATCTAGTTCCTCATCTTAAATGAATGAATAAATATACTTTATTAATCCCAGATAAAATCCAAGCATAGCAAGGCTTTTTCTAATGTAGTCCCGAATAAAATACAAAAATATGTCTTTCAGCGTAATTAAAAGTAGATCAATGGGTCAAGTGACTAAATGTTTGAAGGCGTTTTCAATAATGTTAAGAAAAATACTTGGTTGAATTTTAGAATTGATTGGATATTTTTGTGTGAAAAAAAAACAAAACATTAAAGCTACTAGCCAGACCTTTTTTTTTCTGTCAAAATTAGTCAAATTCATTTTAAATACAGTTTGTCCTCTATAAAACAAGATTTGATGGTCAGATTTTCAGTTTGTTTTGTAATTTTCAATGTTAATCACTACATGATCAGGTTAAAATCTATCCTACCTGAGACAATCTTCTACATGCACACACCTCTGATGACATCACATAAGGTATCTGATCAGTTCCTCTGAGTATGTTCAGTTGTATGATGTTTCTGTTTTGTTTTTAAATACTTCTTAAATATGTCGAAGGTCAGTCGTTCACCGGTGTCTGCGAATACAGCTGTTGAGCTTGATCATGTTTCCCCTCGTGTTGTCATCAACCATGCACAGAATGTGTAATTGTGTTTTCCCCTCTTGCTTTTAAGTAGTGCATTTTGTAAAGTCCTGTGATTGAAATCTCTTTTTCAGTGCTTTGTTATATTTGTAGTCATTGAAGATCTCTTTGTTAAAAGCATACACTACTAAATGGGATCCTTAACACACAGGGAACCTCACTATTTACCTCACGTTACCAAGCAGAGTTTCACACTTTTTTGTTGTGAGCTGTAGTCTCTGGATCACAGGGAAACACGTCAACACAACAGATGTCAAAACAACTGAAAGCTCCCTGTTAGATCATAACCGGTCCAGTCTCTGTTTAGAGAACACAAAGTCAGCAAACATCAATGAAATGAAAAGAAAGGCATACAGAAAATAAAAGATGCAGCGCACTGTGGCAGACATAAAAGAAACAAAAACAAAACTAAAGCAGAACAAGCTACAGGGATTTATGTTTGGCTTGGAAAAGACGTGGTGATTCCCTGCTGTGTTGGCAGCGTGTTTGGACCGTAAAGATAACAGAAGTGAGCCGGAGCAGAGTGGAAAACTTCAAATCCTGTCTGTGCCAAAGGGGTAAATATTAACATTCTCACAAAGGTTTACAGCAGTTGCACTGTCATGCTGTATAACAGCAGGTATGAGTTAGTGCTTCACTGAATAACCTGCCACTTTACTAGTGATTCCTTTCCAATATGCTTTTTCATAAGGCAAATTGGAAAAGTGTTAGCTCACATGTTTCTCTCTTGGTTTCCCTAACCTTGTCTGTCTGCTTCTGTTACTTTGCCTTTTGCATGTTCATTCAATGTCTGCAGCTCCATCTGATGTTACTACAATACATCTGATGTCACAGAAGCTCACAACCACCCTTGGTTCTGCAGCAGAATATTGCCATAGAAACAAACGAGGACAGCTGGTAAGATGAAGAGACTTGGAGATTCAGCCCTGCAGGTAGACAGAAGATATAGCTACTTCCAATGTCTGCATTTTTAATAGTGGCCAGATCATTTACTGTATGTCCGAACAACTTCTGAGAAGGGAGGGAGCTGTGAAACTTTGTCATGCATTTGTTATAATATTTACAATCATCTGTTACAGTATGTGTGTCTCTGACAGAGGACTGGTGTCCCACGTGTAGATTGGAAGACACAGCGCCAAGGGTGTAGGAACGAGTCTGTCATTGGGGGGGACGCATATCGGAAAC
>NW_015117024.1:18014-24248 GCF_001443285.1 Poecilia latipinna | reverse complement strand
AAAGTTCGTAGTTATTCTAATTCTAATTCTGATTAAATTTCTGGGTGGTATAATGGTGATCTAAATAGTGTGTACTCCACAATTTCTGATATTACTAACAAACTAAAATAATCCTTTTCTGGGTTAAATAGTGAGTACTCCACGGTTTCTAACAAAAAATAGGAAAAGACACATTAGTATGTTTTTATCTTTTGAATCTCTTTCTCTTTCTTACTGTTTATTCAATGTTACATGCTGATCTTATTTTTTCTCTCTTTAATATGTAAAGCACCTTGAAATGCCCTGCTGCTGAAATGTGCTATACAAATAAAATTTGATTGATTGATTAGGGCAGGTGACAACATTCAGACAAAACAAAGGGCAAAACAAAGACACGAGTGAAGGTGATGACGTTAAAGGGCCACGAAGGAACGTTCCTGAGTCCCTGGCAGAGTCCGATAAAGACGTTGTTATAAAGGCAAGACGTCCTTAGGAGCGTTCAGCTTCGCAACTCCACGGATACAGGCGGGGGCGAGGAGGGAAGACCGTTGTGTTTACATATCTTCAAGGAGATTGGAAATATGCAGCCCTTCCAAGGCCACACAGGGAAAGCCAATTCATAAACAGAATGTCTTAGGTCGGGAAGATTATAAATTTTAATCTTCCCTAAAGTCTCTCCGATACAACTCAATTCCCATTCATCCAAATTAGTTTGGTCGTTCCAAGATTAATTCCAACTCGTTAGTGAGTTTTAGAGTCCTCGTCTCTGTCCACACCAACAGTCTGAGTGTTTGCTAGTTCGGCCAAGTCCGTCACAAATTTGTCAATAAACCAGGAATTCACAAGCTCCAAACAGCAGAATTCCTGTTATCATGAATAAATCCAGGGTGAATTCTGCTGGGTGTGTCCCTGCAGGACAAGAGGGCTCTCCTGTGCCCAGACTTCTTGTTGAAAATTTGATCAATTGCATTGAGAAATCGGTTGACCAGATCCATAATTTGTAGATTTGGATGATGTACAAAGAAAGGCTCCAAAAATATAGAAAAAGACAGGACAAAAACAGAGCAAGCAGGGCAGGCATGGGAAGGGAGGGAGCAGAGGAAAAAAGCATCCGCCTTCATCAAGAGCAAGAGAGAAAGACTGATTTTTTTACTGGTTTCTCCAGTGGCAGACCATCTCCAGGAGTTGGACTCGTTGCCCATTTCAGATTTCCAAGCATTCTGATCATCCCAGAGTCCAATCCAGGCCCAGGAATAGGAAAGATTAGGTTGCAGCCTGTTAATGTCGTCCATGCTCTCAAACGTGGCCAAGTCGGCGTATTGCTCCCTGCAGAACTACTGAGCTTCCGGCCAGGTCACTGACTGGTCAACATAGCAGTACTTTTGTAGAGGGAACTGCAAGCAGGAGCCGAGGCAAAAACCTGAATATTGACCAAGAAAAGATGTGAAAAATGTAGTATTCTGCACCTTAGATACTAAGTGAATTGACACAATCTAAAATCCTACTAAAATCAGCCTCAAGAGGGCAATGTTTAGTTTATTTTAAATGCAACTTTTTGTGTGAAACCATTTTCTTTGCAACAAAAATCTTTTTTACAGTCATTAAAATTATTTTTCAGTTGTAGTATTTAATAAACTAACCAATAACAATTAGTACATTTCTCTAATTCACAAAACTACAACAGCTTATTGTAATATGGAACAGATTAGAGTAAATATAATAAAATTTGGCCAATGTTTTTAGAAAGAGCAAGAAAATTTCTGAGCTCAAACATAATTTTTTTAAACATTCAGAAAATTTAAAATTAATCTCAGAAGTGTTTAGAATAATTGCACAATAAAAAAACCATGGAAATTATTGAGTTTCAAATATCAAAAATGCTTGAATTTTGGAAATTTTCTGAGTTTCAAAGGTTGAACATGTTAAAAATAATTATTTTTAAAATTTCTGAGGTTAATTTCAAAATTTTAGTTTTTTGGTAGTACATTTTTTTTAATGTTTGAAACTCAGAAATGTCTGTATTTTCCTATAAAATTTCAAATCATCAGAAAGTTACTGGAATGTTTTTTAATTTCTGAGACATTTTGAAATTCCTAAAATTTACAAGTCAAAAATTTTAAAGTTTTTTTTCTAGTAAATTTCTGATATTAATCTTTAAATTTCTCAAAAAAAAAATTGTAAAAAAGTACTCATTTTTTCTATCTCCTGTGTCCATAATAAGCCATCGTATCAAACCTTCTCAAAGGAAACTCTGCTCCTGAAACTGTGGTGTCATTTTCCAACCCTGAAGCAATTCTCAAAAATAAAACATATTTGCATTTGAAGAAAAGAAGATGTAGTATTTTAGACCTTTTAAGAAAAGTGTCACATCCTTAAAGACCACTGCTGTTTAGTTAATGTAAAATCTTGTTTTTAAAAAGGTGTTTTTCCAAGTTACATCATTACTTTTTCTGTAACAAACCTTATGAATGTGGAACTGTCCAAAAGAGAGTGCTTCATGTCCAGGAATAATGAACAAAAATAATCAGCAAAAACTTAATTATTACTCACAGGATAAGCATATTTATTTATATATTTAGCAAAAGTTCAGATCTCTCACAATTTTTATTATCACAATTTTATGGTGGTTCCTACTCTAAACACAATATATAATGTATGATGTATAAAAAATGTAAATCTGTTTAAAAAGTTCCATTTTCAATCAACAAATACCGAAGCTTGATTCTATTGTCGAATCAGAATTTTAACATTTTGAAACAATTTGAAGTTTCGAAAAAACTGTCTGCCTAACTGTCTGACGGCTTAAACAGAAACCCTTTTGCAGCTGCGCTAATCTTACCTCTTTGCATGTTTCCTCAGGTTCTCTAATCCACCGGCAACCACGTTCAGCAGCATACACAAACATTAATGATCCTCTACTGTCATCTGAATCTCATTTAGTTTAGGCTGCATTCACACCAGCCAGGTTTTGGCCACTTTAGTTAGTTAATCTGGTTTGTTTTAGAGAGATGTGAATGTGAATAAAACTCTGATTTGGAACAAAAAAAGAACTCTGGTCCGTCTGAAAATCTAGTCCTCGGTTCGGTTTAAGTGAACTCAGTCACGATATGAATGCATATGATGGGCTGGTGGTCACTCCAAATGCAGAAAGATAATTAAAACGCAAAGTGTTCTGGGTAAATACAACCAATAATGCTAGCGGTTGAAATGAAATGGTTTGTGGCTTTTTACCCTGAAGCTTGTTGTCCAGAAACAATGAGGTGTTGTTTCTCAACAACTGCTAAGAGTTGTTGAGAAACAACAACCCCACTTCATTTTATATACATTTTGTGAAGAAGGAAGTTCTGCTCAATGTGTCTTCAGAAGTTTTCATGCGGTTTCCTTCAGTGGTTCTTGGTGCCTTGATGCCCCACGGCAGCTTTGGTTCCTGGTAATTTACCACCATCAGCATGTGAATGTGTGTAAATGGATGAGTGTAAAGCGCTTTGGACTTGATAAACAACTTTACAAATGGAGGCTCTGAGTATCTGCAGGTTCATTTTTATTATCTCAAAGAGACAAAGCTTTCAATTAAATCATTTTTTTCATCTTGAATCCATATGGAAAAAAAAATTAGAAAATAGAACTGAATGTGGAAAACAAAAATTCCCAAAGTCTGGATAGTTCAGCTGCAAAATCTGAATTTCTTTTATTAATTTCTTGATTCTAATCAATATCAATTGGTAATAAGTCTGATAGAATATTAAATACTCAATATATAACATATTCACTGAAAGCCGACTCATAACCGTACAGAATTCTGGGAGATGTGCAGATTTACAAGGTTGGTGCAATCAACTCACTCATTCTTTGGTTACCTAGCAACTCACTCATTCTTTGGTTACCTAGCAACAGCCTGTTGAGTAACTGGCACAGCAGCAGTTTAATGTTTCTCCACTGTGCCTCAGAACTGCTTAAAAATAAAAACAGTGTGAAATGAAAACTGGATAAAACAGGAAATGTCACGCCACCAGAACTTCACGTTTAAAACAAATAACTAATCAATTATATCGACTGATGTGAAAGGCTTAAATTGTGGTACCATCCAGCCCTAAATGTTAATATAACAGTTACAAACTGTATATTTTTGAAATGAGTCTTTTTGGGGATTTTCTCACAAATTTTCTACTTTTGGAGCTCAGAAATTTCCTTGATTTTTTTTTTAATTGTCTGAAATTAATTTCAACATTTCTGAGTTTTTTGGTGGAAATACACTTCTCTTGATATCTACAATGGCCGTGGTGCACAGTCATACATTTCATAGTTTCACATAAAAATACAATTATTTTTCCCATTAACATATTGTACACATAAGTTATTGCCTAACGTACATACCTTGAAAAATTAATGAGCCAGATCTCATTTAAAGAACAAGTTTCTATCAACAAGGAAAAAAAGTAAATAAAATGTCATAAAATGCAGGATATAGAAACCACATTCAAAAAGATATAAAAGTGACTGATAAAAACAACATAAAAACTCTGAACTTCTAAAAGCACTTCAGAGGCTTAGCCATAAAAACAAATAAGTAACCAAAGATAAACATAAACTAATTAAAATAAAACTACTAGAGCAAAAAAGCTTTTAATTTGCTATAAAATCTACCTCACCATGAGAACTTATGGGATTTAACTTAAAATGCACATTGAGTTTAAGTTCTTACCCAAGAACAGAAGAGTCCTCAGAGTGAAACTGTGATCCATTGCTGAACTTTCTTCAAACAAGAACAAGTCATTTTACATGCTCTGTGAATAAACTTAAACATTTCTTTAAGTTTATTCTACCTTCACTGGAAGAAGCTAAAAATTATCATGATTTTAAATAAAATAAAAGCAACCAACAGTGGTTCAAGTTCTGTACAGACTATAAATATGCAGAGAACATTAATCACACTGATGTCCTGTACTTTCATTTCTGTCCTTCTTTCTTGGGTGTAATCTTCCACTGTATTTTGAAATCAGTCCATCCCTGACTTGTCAGTAAGGCGCCAAGCTGTGGAAGGGCAAAATGTGTTAAATTCCTGTTTGATGTGATGAACCAAAAGGAGGTCAGAGAGTCTGGAGTACCTGCTGGAGGAGCTGGGCGCTGATGTCCGGATCCGTCAGGTCGGCATCGGTCACAGTCGTCATCTTCACAAGGCTGGCCGTCTTTACCACTGAGCAGAAACAAAACTCAGTGTCACAAAGGAGCAGCAAATGATGCTGATTTTAAAGTTACACACTAAAAAACTAACAGCAATATTTTGGTTTATTTAGTCCGTCAGAGAAAACAGAATGTGGATGTTCATTTTTCAAAGTCATATTTTCACCATGTTATTTACACATTTATAAATGTCAAAGTTCCAAGGTAAATATTTAATTTACAAGCTAAATATGTAGTTTAGAAACTATATATTTAGGTTATAAAACTAAATATTTGATTTACAAACTATATATTTAGTTTAAAAAACTAAATATTTTGTTTACAAACTATTTAGGTTTTAAATTAAATACACAATTTGATTAAGGAAAGTACAGTATTTAGTTTTAAAACTAAATGTTGGATTCCAAATTAAATATTGCTAAACTAAATACTGATTTCCAAAGTAAATTAAAATATTTAGTTTGCATTGATTTAACTTTCAAATTAAATATTTAGTTTGCAAATTAAATGTTTTGTTCCAAACATAATATTTATTTTCTAAATAAATATTTGTTGGAAGAGAGTATATCTTTAATTTCAAAGACATACATTTAGTTTGCAGATCATATAGACAGCTTTCAAATTATTTAGTTAGGAAGCTAAATATTTAGTGTGTAATTGAAATATTTAGTTCAGAACTAAATGTCTAAGTCTGAGCTAAATATTTAATATTCAAAATAAATGTTTGATTCGAAATGAAGTATTTATTTTTGCTAAATATTTATTTCTAAAGTAAATATTTAATTTGAAAGCTAAATATTTGGTTTTCAAGCTAAATATTTAGTTTACGAATTAAATATTTTGTTTGGAACATATGACTTTGAAAAATTAACTTCTGAATTTTGCATATGGCTAAATAAAGGCTAGATAAACCAAAATGTTGCTGTTAATTTTTTACGCTGCTACGTTTCTGATCACCTTGATGGCAGATGAAAACATGGGGAGCATCACAGTTCGCATCACTCCACTCATGTAAATCATTCTCAGTGACGCAGTGCAGAGTACCAGCGCTGTTTGTTGGGCTAGTAGAGGTCC
>NW_015117024.1:0-13814 GCF_001443285.1 Poecilia latipinna | reverse complement strand
GGTGTAATGCTCCCTGCAGTACTGCTGAGCCTGAGTCCAGGTCAGCGGCTGGTTGACGTAGAAGTACCAGCGTGGTGGGAACTGGGAGCAGGAACTGAGGCAAAGTCCTGAATATTTACAAAATAGGATTTACATGAAGGCTGTCGTTCTATAAGGATGTATTCATGCTGAACATAGTGGGACAAACACTGCAAAAACACAAAATCTAACCAAATATTTTTGGTTTCTAATGCAAATAACTTGGTACACTTTAAATAAGACAGTCTAGTAACTTTTCAGCAAGATATCAGAGCTTGTTCAAGTAGATAATTCCTTAAATTTTTCACTTTTTGTGATTTTTTATTAAATAAGTTCAATATTACGGGAGAAACGGACAACAATAGCAGGAGAATGTTCCCACAGCACACAGTAGCAACAACACTAACAAAAGTTGAATATTTGAGGTATTGATCGATTGTCTCCATTGTTGTTTCTCTTTATCTTTTTTCACTACTTTTCTCTAACCGGCCTTTTAAACCGTAACTGAAGAATTACATGGTGCATGTTTTCAACTGTTTAGATCAGGATGTCAAACTCATTTTCGTTTTGGGCCAAATCAAGATCATGAATCCTCTTAAAGGGCTGGTATGTATTGATAAAACCTGTTTACAAACTGTTAAAATATAAATGAATTCTTAAAATTAAATAATATTACTAAACATCTTTTCAGTCCCTCCAGGACTTTGTGATTCTTTTTGTGATTTTTGCAATAAAAATCAAAGTGTTTGTGGCGCTAATTTGCAAATATTTGCGATATTTACACTTATTTATGACGGTAAATGTGACTTTTTATTACTCGCTGTATAGATCATGGACTATAATCTGACATCAGTTAAGGCTGATGCAGCTGTTTAGCACAATTAACACTACGCTCCAAAAAGGACCCAATATTGGGTCATGCAGCACTTCTGCTAACAAGGTCAATCTAAGCACATGCTATACAATAAGCAACTCCCAGCTCAAACACTAAGCATTAAAAAAAGTAGTACAGAAAAAAAGAAAGAAAGAAAGAAAATTAGGCGTTAATTAGATGTTAACGACCCACACCTGGTAAACACGTAGCAACCCCAGCGCAACATGGTCCTGCCCACACAAACTACTTAACAGATTAAAACCCAGACTCTGTTTCCAACAATACCAGAATCACCATGCTATGTGCAAAACTCACTGAACCAGTAGCCAAAGAGAGAGGAAAAAACCCAGCTAATTTCACGAAGCTAAAAACATAAATTTAGTCCTACCTTTTTTGTGTCACGTTCATACGGAGCCCTCCAGGGCACATGGGGAATTTTTTTTCTTTTGCGTTCCCTCGCAAAACGTTTTGCGTTCCCTCGCAATAATCTACTGATCAGTTCATGCGGCATAATTGAATACTGTAAGCCTTTTATACGGTGGCCGCCGTACTTTCTGCTTTAATACAAGCTTATAAGGTTTTTCCATGGACTATTGAGTTAATATCGCGGGTCATAAGTCATCTGATTGTGTCTCTATTGTGTTCGTGTCTGAATGGTTTAAAGGGCTGCTTTCAGTGCCGTTCCACCTGAGCCTGAACAGACATAAACATGCAGTAAATAAATCGATTTTCAATCAGTTTTTTGCACCAAAGCGTTAATAATAACAAACACGTATTATTATAAAACACAGCAAACTAATGGTGGTAGATGGCCGCACTGGGTTAACTCGGGGAATCGCATCTGTCCGTGTATCAATCAACAACCAAACTTTAAACCTTGGAAGCAAATCTCTGTTTAGTGTTTGAAGCCTTTCAGGTTGGGGTTCTTACCAAAGAGCAGGAGAACTGCAGTCATTTGTTGGTTCATTGTTGTTTTTTCTGCAGAAAGTGGAAACAAGAATTTCAAAGCTTCCGTAACTCAGAGAAGAAAAAAGTAGCAAAACATTAAAAGATCAAAAACATGAAGGTTTTATAAAATTCACAACTCGATGGAAAAATGTCCATAAAATCAAGCTAAGCCTAAATTATTTCTCCAAAATTAGTGTCTGGTTTATGTATCAAAACTTATTGTAACCATCTAAAATACGGCTTAGCTGATAGTCTGCAACATATCATGAATTATACTTACTAGTCGGAGTGCAGCTGCTTGGTGTTGTAGACCTGAGGTCTCGGGTTTTGTGGATAAAAAGGAAGATGAGGCTGAAGTAATCTACACTAGGCAATGAAATTTACATATGCAAAGTTTTACTTAGTAAGTTATAGACAACAAGTGTTCCCCTTTCCCGCTTCAACTTGGACAGGTCATTGCACAAACCTTCAATAATTACAGATAGAAAATCTGAACCTCCAGAGACACATAAAGTCAGTTAGAAAGTCAGACTTCTATCACCTGAAGAACATTTCCAGGATTAAATGTTGCAGTAAGATCTAGAGAAACTAATCCATGTATTTAACTTTAGTTACATTTATTAGTGTCTTCACAAGTTTGCACTACAAACTTCCAGAAAACTGCAGAAGAGTTGAAGCACTGAATTATTTAGAGTTAACTTTGACTTGTAGTAAGTGAAACGTTTGTCGCCATCTTTGATATGAATTGATGATGTCGATGATGGCATCTGACCAGATGTAATGTTTATTGTTTGTTCAATAATCGGTGACTATGTGATGTTTTTATCCTGTAAAGCTTTGAACTAAACCAGAACCAAACGAGTAGAAGCAGTATTCAGCTTCTATGCACCACAAATTTGGAACAAACTTCCAGAAAACTGTAAAACAGCTGAATCACTGAGTGCCTTTAAATCTCGACTTAAAACCCACCTGTTCAGAGTTAACAAATACATATAAATATACACAGGACTAATAGAATGGAAGATCAGTGCACAGGAAAACCATATCTATTTGTGTTTTTATAATCATTTGTTTATGCAAAATTACCTTACAGGAAAATTTTGCTATAGTTTGTCACTGGAAAACAACCCATTTCTAGTCGACACCAGTGATATTAGTGCTGTAGATGCTGAAACATTTGGTTTATGTCTGGATTTTATTGACCAAAGTTCAGTCAGACTTTTACTTCTCAGTTCTGGAAAACATGTTCCAGAAAAAAACTACAGTAGTTTTGTATCAAATGCAAAAACAGCGGAAACAGCAGCGACTCTGACCTTCAGGGAGGAATGTACAAATGATGCTTACGATATTTTCATATGCAAAGTTTGACTTTGGTGAAAATCTTTCCCTTATTTTTACAACTTTGACATATCTTAGAATGAAAGAAATCTCTCCTGAAAGTGTGGATTAATTATGCTGAATACATAAAAATTCAGCATAATTAAAGGTTACCTACTGTTCTTCCTTGAACAGATTAGGTCTGATTACATGTTTATGAACTATAAACATGTAATGAACATCCCATTGTTCATTACATGTTTGTGCACAAAATCATTCTTATATAATGAGATATTAGTCTGGTCAGCTGACCAGCTGCTCTAGAACTCAGTTTAGGTTGCTAGGTAACGGGGTGGGCTTTGCTGTGGTTGCTAGGTAACGGCACAAAACCACCTTATGGAAAGGTGTTTTTGTTTAAATATATGAACAAACAGTTGTTTTTGTTCATATAATTTGATAACATGATAAAATTGTTTTGTTTTGGACTCAGACATTCAACCATGAATTTGCAGAAAACAACATTAAACAGCTGTATTGTAGTGAAATTCAAATTCAAAAATACTTTATTTTTCCCAAAGGGAAACTAAATGTTGCTGTAACTCATATTAATATCACGATGTTTGAAAACACATGAATCTTTAAAACTATCAGCATCGGAATCGGTGATACCGCCCCAGTATTTACTTTGTATCGGATCAACATCGAAATATGCAGCATCACTGACATCATCTTGTTTGTTGAATTAAGTTTGATTCATAATGATCCAGTGAATCTTTTTAAAAACTCAAAACATCAAACCTGGGCTGAAATATTCAGACTGAATACATTTTATGATTTATTACATCTGGTGAAAAATATTGCTCTACATATTTAATCTTTTTCTGTCTGTATTTGAGCACAAAACAAATGCGAAACCAATGTTTTTGTTCATATATTCGTTAACACGATAAAATTGTTTTGTTTTGGACTCAGATATTCAACTATGACTTTGCAGAAAACAACATTAACCTTTGATTTTGATCATCCGACAGAACAGGTAGGTTAAGTTGTTCAAGGAATTGTTTAATTTGCTGCCCATCTTTTAAGCTTGGTTGTGTGTATAATTGTATATAGTAAGTTTGGAAAACTTGTTGGATTTCATTTTGTTTATACACACACCTCTCAGAATTTGGGTCCCTTATTCTGTATATCGTGTTATCTGCTTGTTGTTTTTGTAATTTTCTCCCCAAGAGTTTAGCAAATTTGGCACCTGATTCATAATATCTTTGTTCAGTATAGATAATCTTTTTCCATATTTCTTGTAGATACATTGCATTAAGTTTATTTCTTAATATTTTAAGCTTTATACTATGTTCTGGTTTTAATTCTCTTATGTTTTGTCTCAACCTCTTTTATTTCATTGTTTAATTCTGATAGTTTTAATTGGTTTGCTCTCTTTTTTGGACACAAAAAGATATAATTTTACCCCTCATAACTGCTGTTAGTGCATCCCAAACTATTTCTGGACTAACCTCTCCGTTATTGTTTTCTTTTAAAAACGTGTTTATGTCAGATTTGATTAGTTCTGTAAATTGGAGGTCATTCAGTACACTCGTATTTAATCTCCATTGTGTATTTTTAGGGTCCTCATCTAATTTTAAAGTTAATAATAAGGGGGCATGATCAGAGAGGTTAATGTTGCCTATCTCACAGTTACAGATCTTATGGCAATCTCTTTTAAAAGTAAAGAAAATCTTTTCTAGAGTATACCGTATGTGCATGAGAGAAATGAATTTGTTGGGGAATTTGTTGTGAAGAGTCCAACCATGGATTAAGTCATATATTCCAATCTCCTCCACAAATAAGTATACCCGTTGATTGTCCCATTAATCAAATAGTTTTTTATAAAATGAAAAGTCACTGCCAGGTGGAACGTATACATTACATAGTGATATACTGGTTCCATCTATTCTCCCTGTTATTAATGAATATTGTCGTTGGTTTCAGAAATAAGTTGAAATGGAACTCTCTGTGATATTAATATGGCTACACCCCGTCTAAGACCAGATTTATGCGATGAGTAATATATTTTGGTGAAGCCCATTCTTTTTAATTTTTCATGTTCCCCAGATGCAAGATGTGTCTCTTGCAACATAGCTATCTGCACATTTTCTTTCTTCATTTTAGATAGTATCTTATTCCTCTTCATGGGGTTAAGAACCCCATTTACATTAACTGATGCTAATTTTAAGGTTTACCTGTCCGTCCATTGGTGGTTAANGGAGNCAGCGCTCTGTGAACTCTTTCAATTTTGAGCTCAGCATCTTGTGGGAGATCCAAACAGTCTCGAAGCAGATTTTTTACGAAGCCCTCGATGTTGTTACCTTCAGCCTTTTCGGGAATACCTCAAGTCCTTATGTTATCTCGGCGTGCGCGGCCCTCCTGATCAATGAGCTCAGCTTCCATGTCGTCCTGGCGCTGAAGAAGTCGTTTAATTAGGGATGACGTCGCCTGCATGGCTAATCTTACCTCTTTGCATGTTTCCTCAGGTTCTCTAATCCACCGGCAACCACGTTCAGCAGCATACACAAACATTAATGATCCTCTACTGTCATCTGAATCTCATTTAGTTTAGGCTGCATTCACACCAGCCAGGTTTTGGCCACTTTAGTTAGTTAGTCTGGTTTGTTTTAGAGAGATGTGAATGTGAATAAAACTCTGATTTGGAACAAAAAAAGAACTCTGGTCCGTCTAAAAATCTAGTCCTCGGTTCGGTTTAAGTGAACTCAGTCACGATATGAATGCATATGATGGGCTGGTGGTCACTCCAAATGCAGAAAGCTAATTAAAACGCAAAGTGTTCTGGGTAAATACAACCAAAACAAATGTGCTGACCTCGCGCTAGCGGTTGAAATTAAACGGTTGGTCTTTTTTCCCCCCAAAGACAAAAGAGAAATCCAACAACTGCTAAGAGCTAAAGCAGCTCCATTTTCATTTACATTCAAGTACACCTCTGCAGCAAACAAAAAGGGGCGGAGACATTTTGTGGAGAAGGAAGTTGTGTTCAGTGTCTTCTTCAGAGGTTTTCTTGTCGTTTCCTTCAGTGGTTCTTAGTTCAACGCCCCCCACAGGCGAGGGGGGGAACAGGTTTTTCGTTTGACACTGGAAAAGCGAACCGCAGCAGCTGAAAATCTAACAAATGTTAAAAAATCTTTAGTCTCCAGTTTGACCTTTGTTCAAATTGTAGATTAACTCTAGGTCGCCACATGGTGTCTGTGAAGAGCTTCCTGGATTTGGATGTAGAGATTTGTTCTGTACCCAAGCAGACTGTGTCCTTGGGTAAAACTCTCCACCCTCTTTACCTGCTGGTGGTGGTCAGAGGGTCCGGTGATGCCTTGATGCCCCACGGCAGCTTTGGTTCCTGGTAATTTACCACCATCAGCGTGTGAATGTGTGTAAATGGATGAGTGTAAAGCGCTTTGGACTTGATAAACAACTTTACAAATGGAGGCTCTTGGTATTTGCAGGTTAATTTTTATTATCTCAAAGAGACAAAGCTTTCAATTAAATAATTTTTTTCATCTTGAATCCATATGAAAAGAAATTTAAAAAATAGAACTGAATATGGAAAACAAAAATTCCCAAAGTCTGGATAGTTCAGCTGCAAATGTAAATCTGAATTTCATTTATTCATTTCTTGAATCTTAAAACAAAAATTATTAATTTGTCAAAAACAAAGTTTTGTAAATGTGATACACTATAAACTGGGATAATTTAATCATCACTTGTTGATAGTTCAGAAAATCTGGTGAGGGCTGCCCCCCCTCTAAAAATGTGGAGTAACAAGTTAATTTAGATCTGATTTCGTAATTTCATACATAGACATGCTCAAACATTCAAAAATAAGAGAAAAGAGTGATTTGTTAGGATCGCAATTAGCTACATTTTAGCAATCAATTAAACTGTATGGTCAGTTATATAGTTATTCAAAGCCCATTAGAGCTTAAAGTATATTTGTTCATTATAACATGTCCATGTAAAATTATTTAACATAATTAATCCTCTCATAATTATTATGACTCAAAGAAATTAGTGCCCTTGAAATTTTGAGAAATGTTTTTTTTTATGTACATCTGTGAGCTCTAAATTAATTGGCGAATTGTTTAATTTGGCAATTTGATACTGTCACAGTTGTTGGGAGTTGATACTATTTACTGAAGTGACCGCTATGTGGTCGTTTGATAACAACAGAAGGACACAAGGATATGATTGTACTAAGAAATGTTAATGATTTCATAATTTCAAGAATTTGTAAAAGAGAGACAGAGTTTGGGGAAGAGTCGTTCTTTTTTTTTTTCCACTGTTGATCGTTACAGGCTCTCCACCAAGATCAAAGGGGAAGCAGAAGAAGAAAAAAACGAGAAAAAAAACAAAACATAATTTGTTACAATTGTCCACTA
Source organism: Poecilia latipinna (assembly GCF_001443285.1). Lineage (NCBI taxonomy): Eukaryota > Metazoa > Chordata > Actinopteri > Cyprinodontiformes > Poeciliidae > Poecilia > Poecilia latipinna. The sequence continues at coordinate 6,218 of NW_015117024.1, read as the reverse complement.
TGAGCTGAGACGTGTAACATAAACCTGAACTTCATTTATTAATTTCTCCAAGTTTTACTTTTAGTTAAATATAAGTATATATATATATTTTTTAATCCATCTCATCTGCCTTTTATAATTCACAAAGGCAGTACTACTGAGGTCAAGTTTAGACGTCATCTTATTTGGATTGAAAGGAAGGCGCCTTCATCAAAATTCACGGTGCTTCTTTTGATTTTCATATGCAAAGTTTGTCTTTGAGGTACATCTTTGTAAGTAATTTCTTTGTCTTAGCAAGATGGTATATTTGATCAGGGTGGATTTCTCTAATTTAAAGCAATTTAATGTAAATAAATAAAAAGTTACCCTGCAAGTATACTGTGTGCTGTACAGAAGTATTTTTCTCCTTGCAGATTTCCCCTGTTTTTAGTAATTTGTCATGCTTGTAGTAAATGTTTTAGATCATCAAACAAATGTTCAAATCAGAAAACACTAAATGCAATTTCTAAATTATAATTTTATATGAAAACAGGGATAAAGTTGTCCATAACTAAAGCTTTCACATGCAGTAGCTTAAAATACTCCTTGAAGTACTTTAACGTTTTTTTTGTTTTTTTTATTTACGTTTTTGTCAAATTACAAACAGAAACTTCAATGTATTTTATTATGATTTCATGTAATAGACCAACACAAAGTAGCATATAGTTGTGAAGTGTAAGAAAAATTATGTAAGTTTTTTTTTTCCTTTTAATTAATCCCAAAAAATGTCTGGTGTCTTTTGTATTTAGTCTGCCTCAATCTGTAACTTCAAAATAAAATCATTCTGCCAATTTTTTTTGCTTTTTTTTTTTATTTAAAAGTTTTATTAAAAGCTCTTTTAGAACTAAAACAGAATGCAGAACATATTGATATTATATGGTGGTCTTACATTTTCTTACGCTACATTATCAATCAAATCAAATACAAACCAGTAAGTAAACCTGGATTTGTTTGCACAACCAGATTAAGAATAGATAGAAAGAAAAAATACATGCATTGTTTCATTTACATTTTGCACATTCTGTTATGACTTGCAATTACACAAAAATACTAAGCTACTAAACTTAATTTCCTTGCTGAGGAAATCTCAGCTAATCTAGAAACTCGTCACAGTTGATACAGTTTAAAGTTTAAACAAAAGCAAAACAGCCTGACATTACAGTTCAACTCCATTAAAAACAAGACTATTAATCAAATGAGGGATGCTTAAACGGTTCCAGTGACTATGTGGTTATATCTTCTACAAGTGGATAGAGGAAATTCAGCTACACATTTTTAGTTTATCTGTTCATGCTTCATTTTACATTGGCAGCTTTATGATATGCTAAAGCGCTAATTTATTATTTTCAGGTATCTTGTTTTAAAGGTGACCTGTTATGCTGCCTTGAACAGGTATAAAAAACAGGCTTGTTACATTTTCTTTGCACAAAATCATTATTAAGTAATATTTCTGGATGGTAAGTCAACAATAAAACACTGGTCTTTTCCGTTGAACAACGTACTCAGCGGTAAAACCAGCTGCCCAAACATGGCGGAACTCAGCTTGGGTTGCTAGGCGACGGGCTGGGGTTGCTAGGAAACGGCACAGTGCCTGACTGTGACTCATTTTTCAGACACCAAAACAACCATAACTTGCTGCCTAAAAACGGCTTGGTGCTTTTTTTTTCTTTTTTTTCTCCCAAAATTCAATTCAATTAAAAAATATTTTATTGAGCCTCAAAACAGTCTTTTGAAGTACTTCAACTGTTCTTAGAAGCAGTTGAAAGCCAAATGTAAGTATAAAGATGTACAAAAAGTGAATTTTGTGTAATAGGTCCCCTTTAAAACCTAAGATACCATTACTTTCTATTACAATCATTTGCAATCTGATTTGACCAAAAGGTGAAATCACAAGGCCTATAAATCAGCAGTTAATTTGCTGCATTCAGTTTTCTTTGTTTTTCTTGGAGATAATCTTCCATTGCACTTTGAAATCTGTCCATCCCCGGTTTGTCAGCAAGGTGCCAAGCTGAGGAAGGGTACATTTTGTCACGTTCCTTTATTTATATTGAGACAAGTAAAAGGAAATGTGGTCTCTTTACCTGCTGGAGGACATGGGCGTTGACGGCTGGATCGGTCAGATCGACGTCGCTCGTCATCATTTTCACAGTGGTGCTCGTTTTTACCACTGAGCAGAAAAAAATAAGCCGTGTCACAACCACAAGACAAAACTATGATGGCGTATTACAGCCTTTCTAGAAAAAAGGAGTAAATTTGAGAAAAGTGAGTTAATTTGTAAATCTAAAAAGTAAAAACTTTACTTGGAAAAAAAACTAGAAAATTTCTGAGATTCATATCAAAATTTGACTTTTTTCCCAGAAATATTTTGACTTTTCAAACTCTGAAATTTCCATGTTTTTTCAAGAAAATGTCTGAGATGATCAAAATTTAAGTTTTTCCAGCAAATTTTTAACTTTCTAAACTCAGAAATGTCCAAGTTTTATTAAAATTTCTGAGATTAATTTCAAAATCTCAGTATTTTTCAAGCACTCACTCAAAATTTTCCAAACTTTTTTCTATGACATTTCTAAGTTTAATCTCTAAATTTCTGAGTTTTGTTCTAGTAATTTTTAACTTTTCCATCTCATAAATTTAGAAGATTTTCCTTGGACTTTTCTGAGATTAGTCTAAATTTTTGTTTTGTTTTTTTCCAGCAAATGTTTTGACTTTTCAAACTCTGAAATTTCCAAGATTTTACATATTTTGTTCTATAAATTTTCTGAGACTGAAACTTTCAGAATTTTTTTCAAGGAAATTTTTGACTTTTCAAGCTCAGAAATGTTTATATTTTTCTTTAGAAATTTTCAGAGATTGATCTCAAAATTCGTCCCTACTACAGCGTTGTTAAAAAATCAAGTTTTTTGACATAGCATCTTATTTAACAATCACCTTGTTCGCAAATGAAGACTTTGGTGGCATGACACCTTTCGTCACCCCACTGATGTAGTGTATTCTCGCAGACACAGTGCTGGATGCCCTCTACGTTGTTTGGTTCGGAATTGCCCCATGGTTGGAATCGGCTGGGACTCTTGTCAGACCAGCTCCATGGCACTCGGTACAGACCGATCCAAACATCGACTCCAACTGGAATTAAGTGTCTGACTTCAGAGTTTTCTGCCTCGTTTTCAATCATTGCCAAGTCGGTGTGATGCATTCTGCAGTATGTTTGAGCAGAACTCCATGTTTTCAAAGTTGCAATGAACACAAATTGTTTCAGATTGTGCTCTGTCACTGCATAAAAACAAAAGCATGTTTTATTTTAAAAGAAGCAAACTACGACAGAATGTTAGTGTCACNCAAATACATATAAATATACACAGGACTAATAGAATGGAAGATCAGTGCACAGGAAAACCATATCTATTTGTGTTTTTATAATCATTTGTTTATGCAAAATTACCTTACAGGAAAATTTTGCTATAGTTTGTCACTGGAAAACAACCCATTTCTAGTCGACACCAGTGATATTAGTGCTGTAGATGCTGAAACATTTGGTTTATGTCTGGATTTTATTGACCAAAGTTCAGTCAGACTTTTACTTCTCAGTTCTGGAAAACATGTTCCAGAAAAAAACTACAGGAGTTTTGGATCAAATGCAAAAACAGCGGAAAGAGCAGTGATTCGGGGAGATTAAACCTCGGAGGAATGTACAAATGAGGCTTACGATATTTTCATATGCAAAGTTTGACTTTGGTGAAAATCTTTCCTTTGTTTTTTCAATGTTGACATATCTTACAATGACAGAAATCTCTCCTGAAAGTGTGGATTAATTATGTCAAACATATAAAAATAATAAAGGTTACCTACTGTTCTTCCTTGAACAGATTAGGATAGGTCTGTGGGCATTAAATGTCACTTTCCTTACATGTTTGTGCACAAAAGCATTCTTATGAGATTTTAGTCTGGTTAGCTGGCCAATCTCTCTAGAACTCAGATAGGTTGCTAGGTAACGGCGGTGGGCTTTGCTGTGGTTGCTAGGTAACGGCACAAAACCATCTTGAGGTCAGAAGTTCAAATTCAAAAACACTTTATTCATCCCAAAAGGAAATTAAATGTTGCTGTAATTCAGATTAATATTATGAAGTTTGAAAACACATGAATCTTAAAAACTATCGGTATCAATGTCGGAATCGGTGATACCGCCCCAGTATTTACTTTGTATCGGATCAACACCGAAATAGACAGCATCACTGACATCATCTTGTTTGTTGAAATAAGTTTGACAGCAAAATCAATGTGGAAGTAGAAAGGATTTTTAAATTACCACAGAGAAAATGTTTTGAGTGAATGAAAGTTTGAGTTTTAAGTTGCTGCTTCCTAATTAAATTATGTCATATATTAGCTTACAGATATCATTTGGCTTTTAAGTTATTTTCAAAACTCACTGTAAAATGGAATAAGTAAAAAAAAACTAATTTATAATTTCAACAAGAAGCTAACATAAGTTTAGATTAAGTTACCAGATTTATATTATATATATTTGTCTTTAAATTCTAATGTAAGCTAATAATTATGACAAAAAACCCTCAGAATTCAGAAGTATTTTATTCATCCCAAAATAAAATTCAATAATTGTAATATCAGAATATGTTCAAAGAGTCATTATGGATGGTGATACTGTGGATGGGAAGGATCTCCAGCAGCAGTCAATCTTGCAACAAATCCAAACAGAGCTCTGACTGAAGACTGCTGCTCTATGGTGGTGTTGTGGCTCCCACGACTTTCTAAAGGTTCAATAGTGAAGCGGCACAGACAATATTCCACATTAACATGTCCTGGATGACACCACTGCTTGGCAAGCACTGCTAATCTGCCTCATTTGCCTTTGCTGCGCCTACATGCAAAAAAATCCAGCAGGGGGGATTTACTATGTACATTTGAAACTAGATGTTTAAACATACTGGAAAAAGTACATGTTTTTAATAAACTTTTCCTGTTTAAGCTCAGTTAGGGTTACCAAAGTGATTTCTTTTGTTGATGAAATGATGAAATGATGAAATGATCTTTTTAAAAACCTATCTCTAACTCAAAATGTCAAACCTGGGCTGAAATATTCAGACTGAATACATTTTATGATTTATTACATCTGGTGAAAAATATTGCTCTACATATTTAATGTTTTTCTGTCTGTATTTGAGCGCAAAACCAATGTTTTTGTTCATATATTTGATAACATGATACAATTGTTTTGTTTTGGACTCAGAAAACAAAACAACCATGAATTGCAGAAAACAACATTAAGCAGCTGTGTTGTAGTGAAGTTCTTTGGCAGAATTTTCCATTGCATCTTGAAATCTATCCATCCCTGAGTTGTCAGCAGCGCACCAAGCTTGGGAAGAATAAAACAACAGTTGTTACTCATTTAAAGTAAAAGAGATAAAAGCAAGGTCAGAATCTGTTGTCGGTACCTGCTGCAGAAGCTGAGCGTTGACGGCTGGGTCAGTCAGATCAGAATCCGTGGCAGCAGTCATTCTGACAGTGGCAGCCATCTTAAACACTAAACAGAAAAGTAATTTATATCATAAGATGAGATATTTCGATTACATGCTCCTGAATTTCTAATTTAGTAGTTACCTTGTTGGCAGATAAAAGGTCTTTTGTTCCTACATTCAACGTTGGCCCACTGGTGAGCAGGATCCTGAACAAAACGGAGCTGATTACTGGGGTAGTTGTTTATGGTGGTGGAACTCGTTGAGGAAGGAAGCTGGGCTTTTGTCGGACCAATGCCACGGCACCCGGTACAGACCAATCCAAACTTTGTCATTTTGAATCACTGCTGTGATTGCTGAGCTTCCTGCCTCGATCTCGATCATTGCCAAGTCGGTGTGGTGCATTCTGCGGTACGTTTGAGCTGCACTCCATGTGCTCACAGTTGTACACATATATCGTTTCACAATTTGTTCTGTAACTGCATAAAAACAAAGGTTGAGCTTGTTATAGGTGTACATTAAAGGCAACCTATTATGCTTCCTTGAACAGCTTGGGATAAGTCTATGGGCCATTCAAAACATGTTTCCAAATTAGATGTTTTAGGGCTCTGTCACTTTAAATCCAAATAAACAGCTGCTGTCCATGCAATTATACAACTGCACGTCTTCGAAAAGCAGAAGTGGAGCCTGCTTCATCACCAGAAAGAATGCAGCAAGAGGTTTTTGAATAGT
>NW_015117023.1:19734-24325 GCF_001443285.1 Poecilia latipinna | reverse complement strand
GAACCAGAACCTCTGCAGATAATACTGGTGCAAGAGGAACCAGAACCTCTGCAGATAATACTGGTGCAAGAGGAACCAGAACCTCTGCAGATAATACTGGTGCAAGAGGAACCAGAACCTTTGCAGATAATACTGGAGCAAGAGGAACCAGAACCTCTGCAGATAATACTGGAGCAAGAGGAACCAGAACCTCTGCAGATGAAACTGGAGCAAGAGGAACCAGAACCTCAACAGTTCACAGAGGAAGAGAAGCAACTCTGCATCAGTCAGGATAAAGTACAGCTTATGGTGAAACAGGAGACTGATGACATGTTGGTGAACAAACAGAAAGGCAAAACTGAGACTTCAAAACAAAAAAAGCACAAGAAAGCTCACCCAAACCAAAAACTATATTCTTGTAAAATTTGTGACAAAACCTTTTCTCGAAATAATACCTTGACAACACACATGACAACTCACACAGCTAAGAAACCTTTCACATGTTCAACCTGTGGAAAACATTACCCTCACAAGAGTACTTTGATTTATCACATGAGAAGTCATACAGGGGAAAAACCGTACACATGTACAGCTTGTGGAAAAAGTTTCCATCGAATCAGCTCTTTAAACAGACACATGAAAACACACTCGGGTGAGAGGCCTTACACGTGCACAACCTGTGGAAAAAGTTTTATGACTAAATATCAGTTACTTGATCACATGGCAATTCACACTGGTGAGAAGCCTTTCTCTTGTGGGACCTGTGGAAAAAGTTTCCGGAGAAAAATTGACTTGGTTAGGCACATCAGAGTTCACACAGGTGAGAAGCCTTTCTCTTGTGGGACCTGTGGAAAAAGTTTCACTCTTAAAATAAATTTAAATCTTCACATGAGAATTCACACAGGTGAGAAACCTTTCTCTTGTGGGACCTGTGGAAAAAGTTTCGGGAGGAAAACTGACTTGGTTAGGCACATCAGAGTTCACACAGGTGAGAAGCCTTTTTCATGTGGGACTTGTGAAAAACGTTTTTATGATGAGATAAGTTTAAATCTTCACATGAAAATTCACACCGAGAAGCCTTTCTCATGTGGAACCTGCAGAAAAAGTTTCACTCAAAAAAGAAATTTAACTACTCACATGAGATTTCACACGGGTGAGGGGACTATGTCTTGTGGCACCTGTGGAAGACAGTGCTTGTGTAAATCTAAGTTAGTTGAGCACATGAGAACTCACACAGGTGAGAAACCTTTCTCATGTGGGACCTGTGGAAAAAGTTTCTCTAGTAAACACAGTTTAAATCTTCACATGAGAACTCACACTGATGAGAAGCCTTTTTCATGCAAGATCTGTGGGAACATTTTCACTTATAAAAATAGCTTAACTGCTCACATGAGAATTCACTCAGTTTCAAGCTGTTCTCATGTGGGACCTATGGAAAATGCTTAGTTTTCAGATCTGTTTTACTTCATCACATGAGGTAATGTCATGTGATGAAGTAATGTGCAATCTGTGGAAAAAGTTTTGCTCAAAAATACTATTTAACTTCTCACATCAGAATTCACACATGTGAGAAGTAGCGGGTGTACTGATTTATCAGCCAGCCGATTAATCCATGTTTATTTCCTTAATTTTGGGACATCAGCTGATTCTTGCATGTGAAGCTGGTCTGATCCCCCAATTTTATTGACCTCAGCCACTGCTCTCTTCTGCTCTCCGTTGAGAGGTGTGACTATTGGAGCGCCCCAAAATGAAAACTGCAATCGGTGCACCCTTAGTGAAAAGCGAGGAAAATGTTTTGTGTAGATCCAGTTTACTTCATCACAAGAAGATTCACATGGGTTAGAAACCTTTCTGTTGTAGGTTCTGTAGAAAAGGTTTCACTCAAAAGAAATGTAACAGTTCACATGAGAACTCACAGGTTTGATGGCACAATGTGAACCTCAAGTAAGATTCTTAGTAACCTGCTGTTTGGAAGTGGAGTAATTGCAGGTTTGACTGCTTTCAGATTTAGACTTGTAAAATTTTGGAATCTTTCTTGTGTTTTATCCTTTGTACTTATTTATTTTATTTAAATGATTTGGGGAAATGGATGTATTTATTTGACTTGGTTTTAATGATTTTTCTGCTTAGAAAATGTAATGATATGGATTGTATTTTAGAAAATTATTGAAACTTTTAATATAATTTTTAGATAATAAATTATTATACTGATGATACTGATGGTCTTTTTCTTTTTTTCTGTTTCGTAGAAAACATATTAAATCGTGAAAACATTTATAGATACAGCAGCAGAGCCCATCTCTTCCTCCTGAACTTTGCATGAATTTTAATGGTCAATATTCATTTTCAATAAACACTTAACAGATGGTAAAGCTCAGGGATTATTCTATTTATTTACTATTCCCTGCTGGAACAATGTTCTTCCTGTGTATTTTCTTTTGAAGTACTGAGTAACTGATCATAACACCTGATTTAGTATTTTAAATGTGTCCTCAGACAGCCAAAAGTATAAAACTTATGTGAACATTCTGGTGTTTTACAGAGTATTACCAAAACATTTATATAAATAAGGAGTGAGGTTTGTAGGCTGGTTCTAGAACAGATTTACCACAGGGGATTTGTGTTTTCACTTGCACATCTGTATCTTTACGAGAGGTTTTGCCTCTAAGGACGGTGGAGAATCGGGTCTAGGACGTTTTAAAAAGACCCGGGTTGACAGCGGCTCCGTAGTGTCCGTCTCTCAAATGCACGTTCATGTTGAAGGCTTTTGGTGCGTCTCACATTCTCCACATCCGCCCTTCGTTCGCCCATTTTCAGTCCTATTTCCGTCTTTTAATATGGCAAAATTCACAGAGCAAGATATCTGTTGCAAAAAAGAGAATAAATCAGTTTTCTAAAGTAAACTATTGAAATAATGTTTCACTACCGAACATGAGTGAACACATTAAAATTTCTGTATTTTGTAACGCATTTGAACAGCCAAATATCTGCAGCATTCAATTAAATAACCTAGTATTTTTGAAAAGTAATCGAATTCTGAGATTTTCATTCATTCTCCAAAAGTTATTATAGAAAATGCTTTTTCCTCTGTTTAGTATTGACTTTAAACTCTGTAGTTCCTCTGAATATTTATTATATTCTAATAAAAGATGCTCTTCTGTTACCATCTGATTACAATTACAAGTCCCTGTTTCATGTTTCCCTATTTGAAAAAGAGAACTATTAAGTCCTGTATGACCAGTTCAAGGTATGATTAAGAAACTGTGAACGATTCATAAGTTTTACAGTATATATACAGTATTAGTAAATTAAAAAATTATTGAAATGTTCAATTATTTTATTTTCTCAATTCACCTTGTTACAACACAGTACTTTGAATAATTCCTCATAGATTGATGTTTTAAAACCTTGTATTTCTGTTTATTTTTGATAAATTTCTGGTTACATCTAATGAAAACATGACATTTGAGATTAGATAGACAAATTAATAAAAACATTTTGCTTCATAGGCTTAAAGAGAGCAATACTTTATACCTGCTTGAAGTCAATAATCAAAGATACTCTTCATCTGAATGTTAATACCACATTTTCTTTATTTTAATTTATTGAGTATGAATAGATCTGTATAATTAGAACAAAACACGTATAGTTATATCGGCACATAAGATTGTAGTTTGTAGTTTCTGACTCATTTTTAAAGTTAAACAGTATGAGGCCACATGTGTTTTAGATTAGTGTATTTAACTTCTTCATTGTAAATATAATTGACTGAAAAAACGTCTCACAACAGAACTATATGTTCCTCTAAAATACCCCAGGCCGTATACTATTTAGTTTCAAAACTAAATCAAAACCTAGAAAACTACAACCTGATGTGCCAATATAATAACTCTAGGCACTGTGAATATTTGGACTCAATTAATTATACTTTCCAATGAGATTCTTTTGTAAGATTAAAAATGCCTTTTGGTTAACTGACATCAAACCCACATTTGTGAAATAAAATGTTTCTGTTTGTTGGTCTGAAGTTATATTCTAATCACATGATTCACTCCCTGAACTGACTGAACCACTGAAATAAACTTAATATTCCATGTTACTGAATGTGACTGTTTAAACACACACCAGCATATTAATGTTTGAAATCCACTGGAATGAATTCAGCACAGATTGTAGAAAAATAGCTGAGTCACTGATTTCTACAACAGCTGAAACAATGTAGGTGTAGTAGCAGGTTCTTGTCAATAGGTGGCAGCACGAAGGCGCTTCCGTGTCAGGTCACATTTCTGATATAAAAGCTTTTTATTAAACATTAAAAGTTTAATATAAACATTTTATTTAAATTTTTTTAGCAAATTAAGCTTTTTATAAAAACATTTAATAAAAACCATAAAAAGCTTTTTTTATATTCTGCCTTTCACTTGGGTGAACTGAGGTGGTGAAATAAAAGAATAATAATGGAAAATAAAAATAAGGAGTTTACTCTGATGAGCTATCACTCTTAGCTACCAATGAGACTTAAGTGATTTTAATTCAAACACCACTTTATTCAATATTGCAAGAACAACAAAACAATATTATCAGTGTTTTTATTGTTTTGTTTGTTTGTTTG
>NW_015117023.1:15580-17445 GCF_001443285.1 Poecilia latipinna | reverse complement strand
TCTCAAATGCACGTTCATGTTGAAGGCTTTTGGTGCGTCTCACATTCTCCACATCCGCCCTTCGTTCGCCCATTTTCAGTCCTATTTCCGTCTTTTAATATGGCAAAATTCACAGAGCAAGATATCTGTTGCAAAAAAGAGAATAAATCAGTTTTCTAAAGTAAACTATTGAAATAATGTTTCACTACCGAACATGAGTGAACACATTAAAATTTCTGTATTTTGTAACACATTTGAACAGCCAAATATCTGCAGCATTCAATTAAATAACCTAGTATTTTTGAAAAGTAATCGATTTTCATTCATTCTCCAAAAGTTATTATTGAAAATGCTTTGTCCTGTTTAGTATTGACTTTAAATTCTGTAGTTCCTCTGTATAATTACATTCTAATAAAAGATGCTCTTCTGTTACCATCTGATTACAATAATTACAAGTCCCTGTTTCATGTTTCCCTATTTGAAAAAGAGAACTATTAAGTCCTGTATGACCAGTTCAAGGTATGATTAAGAAACTGTGAACGATTCATAAGTTTTACAGTATATATACAGTATTAGTAAATTAAAATATTATTGAAATGTTCAATTATTTTATTTTCTCAATTCACCCTGTTACAACACAGTACTTTGAATAATTCCTCATAGATTGATGTTTTAAAACCTTGTATTTCTGTTTATTTTTGATAAATTTCTGGTTACATCTAATGAAAACATGACATTTGAGATTAGATAGACAAATTAATAAAAACATTTTGCTTCATAGGCTTAAAGAGAGCAATACTTTATACCTGCTTGAAGTCAATAATCAAAGATACTCTTCATCTGAATGTTAATACCACATTTTCTTTATTTTAATTTATTGAGTATGAATAGATCTGTATAATTAGAACAAAACACGTATAGTTATATCGGCACATAAGATTGTAGTTTGTAGTTTCTGACTCATTTTTAAAGTTAAACAGTATGAGGCCACATGTGTTTTAGATTAGTGTATTTAACTTCTTCATTGTAAATATAATTGACTGAAAAAACGTCTCACAACAGAACTATATGTTCCTCTAAAATACCCCAGGCCGTATACTATTTAGTTTCAAAACTAAATCAAAACCTAGAAAACTACAACCTGATGTGCCAATATAATAACTCTAGGCACTGTGAATATTTGTACTCAATTAATTATACTTTCCAATGAGATTCTTTTGTAAGATTAAAAATGCCTTTTGGTTAACTGACATCAAACCCACATTTGTGAAATAAAATGTTTCTGTTTGTTGGTCTGAAGTTATATTCTAATCACATGATTCACTCCCTGAACTGACTGAGCCACTGGAATGAACTTAATATTCCATGTTATTGAATGTGACTGTTTAAACATACTCCAGCATATTAATGTTTGAAATTCATTGGAATGAATTCAGCACAGATTGTAGAAAAATAGCTGAGTCACTGATTTCTACAACAGCTGAAACAATGTAGGTGTAGTAGCAGGTTGTTGTCAGTAGGTGGCAGCACGAAGGTGCTACCGTGTTAGCACATTTCAGATATAAAAGCTTTTTATTAAACATTAAAAGTTTAATATAAACATGTTATTAAAGCCTTTAGTAAATAAAGATTTTAGAAAAACATTTAATAAAAAGCATAAAACTCTATAATTAACTGAAAAAGCTTAAAAAACATTAGTCTGTAATTATTTTATATTCTGTGTTTCACTTGGGTGAACTGAGGTAGTGAAATAAATGAATAATGGAAAAAGTTACATTGATAAGAAGGAGTTTACTCTAATGAGCTATCACCACATTATTCAATATTGCAAGAACAACAAAACAATATTATCAGTGTTGTCAGTGATTTTTGTTGTTGTTGTTGTT
>NW_015117023.1:8832-10797 GCF_001443285.1 Poecilia latipinna | reverse complement strand
GGGTCCTGGCCTAGTAGGAAACAGTTGAGACAGAGATGTTTTTGGTTTCACCATTATTTACCTGCTGTTATACCTGCCATTCAAAATATTCTTAAAAGATTGTTTGTCTGCAGCTCATGTGACCAAACCAACTGAGGAGATGAAAAGTTAAAACTTGAGTTAAAATGTTAAGTTTTAACATTTTAACTGAACAACCTCGAGCTAAGGTTTTACAAAACTTCAAGCTAGACCTCTTAAAATATTGAGTCTTTGAGAACAGTTCTTAAATATATAGCCAGTGTTTTCAGCAAAGTTGAGCTGACTGTCCAGGAATGACACAAGGAATTGAAACTTTGCCACAGTTTCAACAGGTTGGCCATCAAGAAAATCTGGAACCACTTTCAGTTCTTGTTTATTTCATTTAATTAACTCTACTTCCTTAGGAAAATGAAAAGGTATGTTCTTTTGTGAGGGGATTTATTCTTTACTCTTCCAGTAATGCCAGAATTAATAATAAAGACTTTGTGGTATTCTGAATTAGTAATGTAATTGGATTATTTGTGTTACCACCCCCACGCCACTAGAGGCAGCAGTAGACACCGAAAAGATGCGACTAAGGAGCAGATATGAAGTACGAAAAAAACTACAGAATTTGTTTTAAAAAAAAACTGAGCTGTACAGAAGAAAATACGAGAGAAGTTCAAAAACATACCAAGTGAAAATCATTCTTAAAAATGAAAATGTATCACAAATTTCAAAAGATATTAAACGGAAGGCCGCGATAGTGTAGGAAATGGCGCCCGATGGTGCAATTATTATTCTTAACCAAACTAAATAACATTTACTTATAGCGTGCCAAGTGTTTTTGGTCTATTCACAAATTGTTGATAATGTGATTCTATGCATATGATTTATCGTTTTAGAGTCAAAGGAAAATTTCCACCTTTATAGATTAAATCATTTCCATCTTATTTTTTTCTTGTAAAACTCTACCAACAAAGTCTCAGAATATTAAACATGGCATCATAAAAACAAAAATATGAATTTTTGCTAGTCTCTTTTTAACAACCCTGGTTATTCTTCTGTTCTTAATTCATTTGTTTGTTATTGACTTTTGCTGAATTAAATTTCTTACATGTACATTGCAAATTGTAATTTTATTATAGTTGATCATGTTTTTAATGTCTCCTTATTTCCTTTGTTCCTTCTGTAATTGATGGAGGTATGTAGATATTTATAATGTATGAAAGTATTGTTTGTCATTTAATTAGCTCTACGTCCTTAAGAAAATGAAAAAAAAGTTTAAGATAATTTATATTATCATTTACTGACAAAAGATAATTTATCTTTGACTGGCAAAAAATGCCAGTAATTAATCTTACTGGCAAAAGATAAATCATCTTTTGTCTTTTGACATAATTCCAAAATTAATAGTAAATAATAAAGACGTTATGGTATTCTGATTTAGTAATTATAGTAGTTGTGTTACCACCCCACGCCACTAGAGGCAGTAGCAGGCCCAAAAAGATGCGAGTAAGGAGCAGATTTAGAGGTACACCAAAAACTACAGAATTTGTTAAAAACTGAGTTGTGTTGAAGTAAATGAGAAGTTGAAATACTTTCTGAAAGTGAAACTCCTTTCTAAAGGTCAAGATATTACAGATTTAAAAAGAAAATAAAAACGGAAGGCTGCGCATAGCACCCATCAACCTCGTTAGCTGCCCTGACTAATGCCTGAAGACACTACGAGGTAGAAATCTAAGTATTTTGAAACCACTGGTATTGAAATACCAACATTTTTGTAATATTTAATAAACTCTTTGATCACACATGACCTACTTCAAGACTTTTAATGGCGACGAGAACGGGCAATAGCAACGCGGACCAACTACATGAACTACATGTGCAGCAAACTCGTATGCAACATAGACCTATGCAACATAGATCGACATCTACACTTATGACTTCTACTTATTTTTGACAAAA
>NW_015117023.1:0-3239 GCF_001443285.1 Poecilia latipinna | reverse complement strand
GCAACTCTGCATCAGTCAGGATAAAGTACAGTCTGTGCTGAAACAGGAGACTGATGACATGTTGGTGAACAAACAGAAAGGCAAAACTGAGACTTCAAAACAAAAAAAGCACAAGAAAGCTCACCCAAACCAAAAACTATATTCTTGTAAAATTTGTGACAAAACCTTTTCTCGAAATGATACCTTGACAACACACATGACAACTCACACAGCTAAGAAACCTTTCACATGTTCAACCTGTGGAAAACATTACCCTCACGAGAGTCATTTAAATGATCACATGAAAATTCATACAGGGGGCAAACCATACACATGTACAGCTTGTGGAAATAGTTTCCATCGAATCAGTTCTTTAAACAGACACATGAAAACACACTTGGGTGAGAGGCCTTACACGTGCACAACCTGTGGAAAAAGTTTTGTGACTAAATGTCAGTTACTTGATCACATCAGAATTCACACAGGTGAGAAGCCTTTCTCTTGTGGGACCTGTGGAAAAAGTTTCACTCTTAAAAAAAATTTTAATCTTCACATGAGAATTCACACAGGTGAGAAGCCTTTCTCATGTGAAACTTGTGGAAAAAGTTTCTCTGATAAAATAAGTTTAAATCTTCACATGAAAATTCACACCGAGAAGCCTTTCTCATGTGGAACCTGCAGAAAAAGTTTCACTCATAAAAGAAATTTAACTACTCACATGAGATTTCACACGGGTGAGGGGACTATGTCCTGTGGCACCTGTGGAAGACGGTGCTTGTATAAATCTAAGTTAGTTGAGCACATGAGAACTCACACAGGTGAGAAACCTTTCTCATGTGGGACCTGTGGAAAAAGTTTCTCTAGTAAACACAGTTTAAATCTTCACATGAGAACTCACACTGATGAGAAGCCTTTTTCATGCAAGATCTGTGGGAAAAGTTTCACTTATAAAAATAGCTTAACTGCTCACATGAGAATTCACTCAGTTTGAAGCTGTTCTCATGTGGGATCTGTGGAAAAAGTTTTGCTCAAAAATACTATTTAACTTCTCACATCAGAATTCACACATGTGAGAAGTAGCGGGTGTACTGATTTATCAGCCAGCCGATTAATCCATGTTTATTTCCTTAATTTTGGGACATCAGCTGATTCTTGCATGTGAAGCTGGTCTGATCCCCCAATTTTATTGACCTCAGCCACTGCTCTCTTCTGCTCTCCTTTGAGAGGTGTGACTATTGGAGCGCCCCAAAATGAAAACTGCAATCGGTGCACCCTTAGTGAAAAGCGAGAAAAATGTTTTGTGTAGATCCAGTTTACTTCATCACAAGAAGATTCACATGGGTTAGAAACCTTTCTGTTGTAGGTTCTGTAGAAAAGGTTTCACTCAAAAGAAATGTAACAGTTCACATGAGAACTCACAGGTTTGATGGCACAATGTGAACCTCAAGTAAGATTCTTAGTAACCTGCTGATTGGAAGTGGAGTAATTGCAGGTTTGACTGCTTTCAGATTTAGACTTGTAAAATTTTGGAATCTTTCTTGTGTTTTATCCTTTGTACTTATTTATTTTATTTAAATGATTTGGGGAAATGGATGTATTTATTTGACTTGGTTTTAATGATTTTTCTGCTTAGAAAATGTATTGATGTGGATTGTATTTTAGAAAATTATTGAAAATTTTAATATAAATTTTAGATAATAAATTATTATACTGATGATACTGATGGTCTTTTTCTTTTTTTCTGTTTAGTAGAAAACATGTTAAATCGTGAAAATGTTTATAGATACAGCAGCAGAGCCCATCTCTTCCTCCTGAACTTTGCATGAATTTTAGTAGTCAACATTCATTTTCAATAAACACTTAACAGATAGTAAAGTTCAGGGATTATTATTCTATTTATTTAATATTCCCTGCTGGAGCAATGTTCTTCCTGTGTATTTTCTTTTGAAGTACCGAGTAACTGATCATAACACCTGATTTAGTATTTAAAATGTGTCCTCAGACAGCCAAAAGTATAAAACTTATGTGAACATTCTGTTGTTTTACAGAGTATTACCAAAACATTTATATAAATAAGGAGTGAGGTTTGTAGGCTGGTTCTAGACCAGATTTACCACAGGGGATTTGTGTTTTCCCTCTCACATCTGTATCTTTACGAGAGGTTTTGCCTCCAAGGACGGTGGAGAATCGGGTCTAGGACGTTTTAAAAAGACCCGGGTTGACAGCGGCTCCGTAGTGTCCGTCTCTCAAATGCACGTTCATGTTGAAGGCTTTTGGTGCGTCTCACATTCTCCACATCCGCCCTTCGTTCGCCCATTTTCAGTCCTATTTCCGTCTTTTAATATGGCAAAATTCACAGAGCAAGATATCTGTTGCAAAAAAGAGAATAAATCAGTTTTCTAAAGTAAACTATTGAAATAATATTGTTTCACTACCGAACATGAGTGAACACATTAAAATTTCTGTATTTTGTAACGCATTTGAACAGCCAAATATCTGCAGCATTCAATTAAATAACCTAGTATTTTTGAAAAGTAATCGAATTCTGAGATTTTCATTCATTCTCCAAAAGTTATTATAGAAAATGCTTTTTCCTCTGTTTAGTATTGACTTTAAACTCTGTAGTTCCTCTGAATATTTATTATATTCTAATAAAAGATGCTCTTCTGTTACCATCTGATTACAATTACAAGTCCCTGTTTCATGTTTCCCTATTTGAAAAATAGAACCAATTCCTGTATGACCAGTTCAAGGTATGATTAAGAAACTGTGAACGATTCATAAGTTTTACAGTATATATACAGTATTAGTAAATTAAAAAATTATTGAAATGTTCAATTATTTTATTTTCTCAATTCACCTTGTTACAACACAGTACTTTGAATAATTCCTCATAGATTGATGTTTTAAAACCTTGTATTTCTGTTTATTTTTGATAAATTTCTGGTTACATCTAATGAAAACATGACATTTGAGATTAGATAGACAAATTAATAAAAACATTTTGCTTCATAGGCTTAAAGAGAGCAATGCTTTATACCTGCTTGAAGTCACCAAAGATACTCTTCATCTGAATGTTAATACCACATTTTCTTTGTTTTAATTTGAGTATGAATAGATCTGTATAATTAGAACAAAACACGTATAGTTATATCGGCACATAAGATTGTAGTTTGTAGTTTCTGACTCATTTTTAAAGTTAAACAGCATTCTTGTGGTACTCGAAGTTGGTCTTGGTCTCGAGACTGGTCTTAAGACCA
>NW_015117022.1:22294-24335 GCF_001443285.1 Poecilia latipinna | reverse complement strand
CTCCGATTGCCCCGCCGCGCGCCGACGCACACGCCCCGTTTTATACACTAATCTCAGCCACACCTAAAAATCAGCATGACCTGCCCAAAAATCAGATTTAAAAGTGGAAATTCGGAATAATTTTACAAAGACATAACAGCAACTGTTATACCAATCAGATGATACATTTACTCTCAAATGTATTTATCCAGGAAAAAAAACACACATAGTGGTTATGTTACAAGATTTCCATCCTTGACAGTCATAACATCCTTTTTCCTTTATAACATCAACAACACTACAAATACCCGAGTACCACACTGGACTCTTCTCCTATTTCTCTTTTTTCTGTTTCTCTTCTCTATTATTGTCTTTGTTGTACACCCATTTCTAACACTTGTATTTGTGGTATAACACATTAAAGAAGGATAACTACATTCTGAATTTTTAGACCTTTGACTCCAAACAAAGCTTAAAATTTCCTTTGCAATCATGTGAGCATAATATACCGCAAACATGTCAAACTATTGTACAAAATAAGGTTAAAACAATCAAAACTGAAATAACTGGAAGTTAAACCAGATTAACACAAATAACATGTTCAGCATGTGGAGACATTTTACCGAATTAACTTCAAAATCTAATTTCACTAAAACTGAATGAAGATTAAAACTCAGACTTTTCTAACTTTTACTTTTGAACTACGAACTTGAAATTACCAATAAATGTCTTATAATGCATTGATTCATAATTATAATCAGAAGAGTTTTCCCCAATACCTGAATTTTGTAACCTGTGGACAATAATCAGTCAATCAGCAGCACCATTAAGTTCCAGGTCAGAGGTGAACCTGGGTCAGCTGCTGCTGTTCCTGCTCTCTCTGAGGCTAGCTGCTTGTGTTTGGAGTTTTTTATATCACTTAAGAATATTCATAAATCAGGTATTTATGAATATTTATGAATCAGTCCAAAATAACTCAGCAGAGGGATTTAACTGTGTTCTCTCTGGTAACCACTCGACGGCGAGTCGTTTATTTCATGTACTTTGATTTTTATTTTTATAGAAATTTGGCAGCAGAACGGCCATTTAAAATGTCTGCATGGGCAATCTAAAAGTGGTCTAATAGATTAAAAAAAACAACATTCTCTTTATTACTTGTAGTTGAATAAATAGTAAATATTTATAGTGTTGAATAAACACTTATTTTTGTACATTTTTGTTTTTTATTTTATTTACTGCTTAGACGACTTTTGGTTCAAACTTATTTGATTTTGTTCATCAAAAACCAAAACAATTAATTATTTATTGGAACAATGTTTGATATATTTAATTACTTTAATGTGAATTTAACTTTGATAAAACTTAGAAGTGTACTTTAA
This sequence comes from Poecilia latipinna, assembly GCF_001443285.1. Taxonomy (NCBI): domain Eukaryota; kingdom Metazoa; phylum Chordata; class Actinopteri; order Cyprinodontiformes; family Poeciliidae; genus Poecilia; species Poecilia latipinna. The sequence goes on along the minus strand of NW_015117022.1, from coordinate 22,977 downwards.
CTTAATTAGAATTATTATTGAGAAATGCTTTATGAAATATATCAATAATTATTTTATTTATGAATGTTTAATTGCTTTAGACAGCAGTAGAAACCTGTTTAAATGTGAATGCTAATTTGTTTTCTATGACCTTTTTAGGTCTGTGTCCTAAAGCCACGCAGGATGTCGAGCTACCGGATCACCGCATAGCAGGAACTGTCAAACCAAACTATTTTCCTTCTTTGGACCCATTGCCTTTGGATTATTTGACTTAACTCCTTCAGATTACTGATTGATCGATTTTTCAAGCGAACTGATCAGGAATCAGACAAACTCTTGGGGGTCATCAGGGTCTTTTTTTTTTGTTCTGATTGTTTTTGTTTATCCTGTTTGTTTATATTCATAACTAAATATCACTGAGTATCATATATATGCAACTGAAAACTCGATCCCAATAACTTGAGTAATAATAACTATAATTACTTAGTTTCTGTCTTACGGTGTTTTTATTCACACACACAGGCTCCTCAGCCAAACTTATTTCCTTACACCATACTTCAGTGTAGTCCGGCGCTGAGCCTTTTTCATCGTTACACTTTGTTTGGAACAGAAATGCTGGTCCTTTCTGCATATCCTTAAATATGTACTCAGAAAAAGTTAGTTCAAAATTACTTCACTTGTATATGTTTAATTTAGACCAAAGA
>NW_015117022.1:15249-17278 GCF_001443285.1 Poecilia latipinna | reverse complement strand
AGTTTCTGCTGCTGGAACAACGAGCTCAGATCCATCAATATGAATACCCTGCACTCAGAACCTAACAGACCGGTTCAGGGTCAAAGGTCAGCTTCCAAAGACAAATTTAAATGTTTAAAAAAAATGTTCATGATAAACACTGCTCCTATTGTCTTTTTTTTTTAGAGAGAAAACATTTGATCAAAACAGCCATAAAACCTTCATGAAAAAATATTTTGTCTGTTTATTGAAGGAACTAAATTGATAGAAGATCTAAAACCATCAGATTCTCTGAGGCTCATTGATCTCAGCTGGTTAATGAGAGTCACAATAATTTCCCTTTGAGATTAAAAATTATTTCTGATCTGAATTTAATCTGTTTCCTCAGAAGTTGCTGGTTTCCCTGCTGAACTTCTGGACAAAACTGGATGAAACCAAGACAGAATTAGCTTTTATTATTTACTAGATCCTGTAGAAACTCAGCAGATGATGATGATGATGATGATGACCTGTGTGCTTCATCCCAAAGCAGGAGAAACATCAAGTTTCTATCTCAGTAGTTTTATGAACACATCATTACTAAAATGTTAATAACAGAGTTTTATAGAATGAATTTTATTTCCTCCACTCTTCGATAACTACTCCTATTATCTGGTCACTTGGCCAGTTACTTTGCGAGTGTCATAACTGATCATAGTTTAATGGAAGGAAGTAAAAAAGTGGGTCTAATAATCTTAATGGATTTATAGCAGTAAAAATCACCAACACATCAGCGTCTCCTTCATGTCCAGCTGGTCAGCAGAACTGGACTCGGCCTCCATGTTGGTCCTGCTCTGACCTCACAGTTATTATGAATCTAAACTATCATCATTCATTCATAGTTTAATGCTTTCATTGAAAATAAATACAATGTGTTCATCATGACTTCGAGCAGCTGGTGGTGAGAAAGAACCTCAGGGTCAAAGGTCAAACAGTGATCACCTGGTCCAGCCTGTGGGTCAGACTGAGGAAACCTGAACCGGTCCAGAACCAGAAACACATCTGGTTCTGGAAATAGGTGGTTGGATTAATCTGCATTATTTAACCAAGTTAAAACTTTCAGATTAATAGCATGTGTTCATGTTGACAACCCTAAAAAAATATAAACCAAATTAAATATTTGAAATTAAAAATACATTTTAGACTAAAATCATCTGCATAGTCAGAATATTGTTGTGTTTTGGAGAATGAACCAGTTGAACTGGAGTCTCAGCTCTATAACAGATCCAATACAAAGACCAGAATATTCATTTATTATTGAATTAGGGCTGAAAATTATTCTGGATTTATGGTTAACTAATTAATAAGTTAGTCATATTGCTCACAACCTTTGCATTAGTTTAACCTTTTAACATTTTGCTTTGTTCGTAACCTTAAAGCTAATGGAGGAGGTGAAACATCGATCCTGTTCTCCCTCTCATGAGATCATCTGTCGTCTGAAGTGGTAAATTATAATTGGTTGTTGTTGGTGAATTTTATTTCTTCCTGCAGCTCATCTTAGCTGGCAGGAATGTTGAGTTTCCAACAGGACAGACTGTAACTGGTTAGTGTTTTCATTGATCCTGACCAATTCTGGGTCAGTCGGCTTGTATTAGTACTTATAAAACATATTTAAAACATGTATTTTGTTTATTTTCTTTAACAGATGCAGTTAATGAGCAGTTTCCAGAAACCACAGTTTCTAAGTTTCTCACATCAATAAGACAAAAATCCAACAATGACCAACCAAAAGGAATCATAAATGCTTATTTTTTTGGACAAATCTTAGTTTCTTTTGTTCTTACTGTTCTGTACTTAAGTAGATTTAATAATGGGTACTTTCTACCCATTATTAAATGGGTAGAAAGTACCCATTTAATAATGGGTAGAAAGTACCCATTATTAAATCTACTTAAGTACAGAACAGTAAGAACAAAAGAAACTAAGATTTGTCCAAAAAAATAAGCATTTATGATTCCTTTTGGTTGGTCATTGTTGGATTTTTGTCTTATTGATGTGAGAAACTTAGAAA
>NW_015117022.1:6647-9270 GCF_001443285.1 Poecilia latipinna | reverse complement strand
GACAAACTGCATGAAGACCACAGACAGCAGCAGCAGAGACGCAGTCAGAGAAGAATCCATTTCCTGGTTGGTTCGGTCTTTCCGGTAGAAGCTCGGATTCACGCGACGTTTCTACGTGGAAAACATTTTGTCGAAACATAAAAATACTGAAGTTTAACTTAAAACACAACAAGCTGTTAGAAAAGCGGTGGAACTAGAATAAATTAACTCCGAGAAAGTGAAAACTCACAGCGTGCTGAGCCCTGCAGAGGCGGAAAGGGTGGAGGTGAAGGTGGAGCTTATGATGCGTTCCAGTGGTAATAAAAAACTGGGAAATCCCGACTTCCCAGGAGAAAAATCAACGGGAACGCCCTACGAAGTCGGATTTCTCAATAGGAAACTGGGGGCAACGCCGACTATCATCAGCTACGTCTTGTAATGTTGCGTTCAGACCGAACACGACTTGAGCGTCAGGAACTTCCGGCTTACATGCAAAGTCTCTCCGGACGCCCGTCAAAGTCTCGCCCGTCTAGTGTTACGCATTTAGAGAGATCCTCGTGCATAGCGGTCGAAGCTGGAGCTGGACCTTTGCAGCTGGACATCAACCAATCAGAGAGACTCCGCCATGTGACGTAGCAGCCTTTAGTCGGTGTCATGGCAGGCAGTGGCATATGTTGATATTGATCAGACACAATTTATATTGATAAATATCTACAGATATTTATCAAAACAAAATGTATAAAAATAAAATGTCACCGTACTTTAAACAGAAATCAAGATCAACTTATTATTATCCTCTTTTCCTGGAGTTAAAATTATATGTGGAGGAGATTATAACACCATCATGGACGAGAGTGCAAACAGATGGCCACCAAGAAACGGCTCAGCATCCAGTTTAGAATCTATCTAACAGAATAGGCCTAATTGATATATGGAGAAATAAACAGGCTGATTTCAATATTTACACATGGAGTAACAAGGACAGATCACAACAATCACGCCTAGACTTCTGGCTGATTTCTTTGGATATTCAGATAAAGTGATTTACTCAGAAATAGAACCTTCTGCTCTTACTGACCACAAATCATTACTATTAAAATAGATATGAAATTAACCAGCCACAGTCATAGTAGAGATTATTAGAAATTTAATAAAACTTTGCTCCAAAATCAAGAATTCACCAATAAATCCCTAGAACTGTCAAAAAGAAATTCTGGACCCAAACTAACTCTCTCCAAAGCTTTGGTAAATGTTGGAAACTTAAAAAATATGAAATCAGAAAACTGTCTATAAGAATAAGTAAAATGATAACTCATAAGAAAAAAAGGAAAAAGATGTTTATAATCTCCAAGATTATGGGATCATCTAAAGACATAAAGCTATCTGAAGAAGAATCTAAAACATATTTAATGTTACGGCTGGAGTTGGACAAAATCTATAAAGACAAAGCCAGAGGCGCGATTATCAGATGTAGAAGGAAATTAATTGAACAAGGAGGGAAATGTACCAAATATTTATTTAATCTAGAGAAAAGAAACCCTGGTGAAAAATAAAAATACTAAATATGTTAAATTATAACATACTTTAGCATACTGTAAGTCAGGCTAATCATGAATATACTTCAAGTTCACTTAGGATTAGTTAACTTAAAGTGTGACATTTTGGAACAATTCATTTTCTGCTTTGTGTATTTTAATAGCATTTAAATTGTATTAAAACACAATCTAAAGTATACCAAGTGTACTTCAACATACTTTTTTGGACAACTTAAGTTACACTTAATGTACTTTTAGTATTTTTTTGTAATATAAACATGCTTGATTAGTATATTTTGAGTGTACTATTATTGTGATTGAATTACATTCAAAATATACTTAGAATGTATTTTAAATATATTGGCATTACATATTTTATATATTAGTAATGTCTTTATAGTACACTGAAATTACACTTTTGGTTTATTATAATTGCTAATGAAGTAACTTTTTAGTTACTTAATGTCTGTTATTATTCTGCTTTGCCACTTTGTGCATTAATGCTTCATACACACATCAGCACTTCAATCAGTTCTACATCAGGCTACAGAACACAGAAGGATCCATTACAACACACTTTACAGGTGAAACTACATTGTGCTTTCAATATATGACCATTTTGGTAACACTTTATTTAATGGGATGTGCATAAGACTGATATGACACTGTCATAATCATGAAGGAATCCTTATGAATGTCTGACTGTTGTCATGAAGTGTAATTCGATAAATAATGACATTTTTAATGCCAAGTTGCTTTAAAAGTTGGATTAAAGGTTCATTAAAAGTGCCAACTTTGCTTTAGTGTCATTATTTACAGAATAATGCAAAATTGGCACTTTTAATGGACTTCTAATCCAAGTTTTAAAGCAGCTTCTTATTTAAAGTGTACCTATTTACCGAATGACACTTCATGACACTGTTGGTTTGTTCCTAACAGGAGAAAGGGATGTGGAACGTCACCTCTCTGGTGGGGAAGGAACCGGAGCTGGTGTGCAAGGCTGAGAGGTTCCGACTAGAAATAATCGGCCTCACCTCGACACATGGCTCTGGGTCTGGAACCAGTCTCATTGAGAGGGGCCGGACATACTTCCACTCTGGAGTTGCCCA
>NW_015117022.1:0-2168 GCF_001443285.1 Poecilia latipinna | reverse complement strand
AGAGAGAGAGAGAGAGAGAGAGAACACCCACGGAGGGTGTGTCAAAAATCCTTTTTTATTATAATTTAAGTTACGTCCATCACAGGACAGTGACTCAAAATCTAAGCAACTATTTGCAACTATTTATTTTTGACAGGCACAGTGAACAATATTGATCTTCCAAATGCATTTAATTCTGATTTACAGCTAATAGATATCGGAACAATATCTATAATGGGGTTGGTTTACCTTTCCAGCATTTAGAATATACAGGGAATTTTTCCATTGTTATAATAGGTGATATGTTTTCTTATCAATATGCTCCCTGTACATTCAGCTCCTCTCTGGCAACACAAATAAATTCAACATAACATGGGAAAAATGTTGTTACAAGTGAGTAAGCCTGTCAGTAGAAGCAGTGCTTTGCTTTAAGTCAATTATTCTTGAATATTAATAAAATTGTCTTTATCTTGCTGAAAATTGTTTGTAGGTTATTTTTGGCTTATTTTAAGAGCACAAATTTTTTTTTTACCATAAACTGGACCACTTGGTAAGACTTTGTGGTTTTGCAGTGCATAACCAGGTCCAGCAGGTTCCACCTCGTGGTTCTGTTCCTGCTCAGCCTTGAGGTCACAGGAACTCATTATTCAGCTGGTCTGGAAGTCGGGCTCCAGAACCGATTATGGAAGGATTCTCCAGACCTCCAGAAACAAACCAGAGATGTCAGCCAGAAACCATGGAGGAGGGATGTTTGTTAGGCTGCTGGAGCTGATTGGACTGTGAGCTGAGAGACATGAATCTGGTTTGGTCACCAAAAATCTAGACAGAAGTTTCAGCATCTGAAGCCCAACTGAGAGGAACCACAGAGATCCTGATCCTCACTGAAGAGAAGCTCATGATGATGATAATGATTATGATTATTAAAAATGGTCATCTTCCTCCAGCTGCTACCAATAGAGGGCCATCTAATGCCATCTTCAAACTCTTCTATAGCAAAGGCCTTCTTCATATTCTTTTTCATCACATCCATGAGCCTCTCCATAGTCTTCCTCTTTATCTCAGCTGGGAAAATTATTATTTTTGAAAAAAAAACAGTAAAGATCTCCACCATGACAGAATTCTTTGAATTTATTTTCTCAGTTATACATCCCTGATTAACAGCCTTCCTGCCCTGCAGCCCCTCCTCTCTCTGCCCCCTCTCTGCAGCAGACGGACCAGCAGCAGGAAGTAGGCGGCTCAGCCAGCCGTTCTCAGCTTCAGTGAAACATCGTCAGGTCAGATCACTGAGAAGAACAATGGAAGGAACATCTCACTGTCTGATCTGTAAGTAGACAAGTTTTAGTCTCTTTCTGCTGGATCAGCATTTCTCTCTGTCTGAGAGACACTGGAGACATTTTACTGGACGGATTTAATGATATAATTACTGGGGGGCTGGATGAGTCTGTTTATAAAATAGATCTGATTGTGTAATGAAGGTTCATCCAATAATCAGTGGGTTGCTGGTTCGATACCTGCTCTGCCTGCTGGTTCAGGTCAGAGGGTCCAGTAGCATCAGTCAGCCTCACCTCTGTCACCAGGGCAGCTGAGGCTACGATTCAGTAGCTCAATGGGTGAAAGACTGAATGTTGTTGAAGCTTTTTGGTTCTCTGGACTTGATGGAGCTAAACAAGTCATTTACCACCAGTTAGCATAAAAACAGAGCTAATAAATAAATATGGAGTCTGGATTACAGTTTCACAGCACATTGTGTTCAATGTGTTCAGTTTTAGTTTATAGTGAATAAATATTTATTTATTCTCTAGTTCTGATCCTCTTGCTGAGCTGCTCAACAGATCCAGGTTGGTGAACTTTGTTACATTAAAATGATTTTAAATATTCAAAGATGTTCTTTGGATTAAATGTTACATCTGAGAATTTAATTTAAAAAATGATGTAATTATTGAATATGATGCTTTTTAGTTTTATTAACTGAAATCATGATCATTGAATCTCTTCAGTCTCTCCAGCTGCTCTGACTGTGAGTCCCAGCAGATCTCAGTTCTTTGAAAGAGAAAAAGTTTCTCTGAGCTGCTCTGATGGAGGAACTGTGAGGAGAAACACAACTGGAGGAACCAGGACTGAATGTGGAGATGGATGGGGGAGATCAGCTGGTTCTACCTGCAGCATCACCTTGTTCCCATCAGACTCTG
>NW_015117021.1:22158-24369 GCF_001443285.1 Poecilia latipinna | reverse complement strand
TGTGTGGATAATTGTTGTTGTTATGGCTGCTGTTGAGGATTTTTTGCGGGATCCGTCTGAGGAGGGGTTGGAGCGCTGCACACGCGAACAATTGCTAAAGATCGCTGAACATTTTAAATTGGAGATCAGTGATAAGCGGTCTAAGGAGAGTATAAAAGCCATCATTAAAGCTAATTTAACTGACTCCAGTGTACTAGGACCAGCTAAGTTGCAAGCTGCCACGACCTGGTTGGACACTGACGTTTTTTACACAAGCTTGTCTTTTAAACAAAGGCGGGAGCTGCTTTTACTGCAGGCTGGGATAGAACAGAAAAGATTGGATGTGAAAAAACTGGAGTTGGAAGAATGTAAATTGGGTTCAGCTGGTGTGGGCAATGCCCCCCTTGATGCTACCGGTAGGGGAACGTCTAGCTCGTTTGATGTTGGGAATAATCTATGTTTAGTTCCTCAGTTTTCTGAATGGGATCCAGACACTTTTTTCTCCCTGTTTGAGCGTGTTGCCGATAGTCGAGGTTGGTCTGATTTGGACTGGACCCTGCTTTTACAGTGTGTGTTCACAGGCAAAGCACAAGAAGCATACTCTGCCCTCACGGGATGAAAGTAAAGTTTATGCCACTGTGAAGAAGGCTGTTTTAACAGCTTACGAGTTGGTACCAGAGGCTTACCGACAGAGGTTTCGGACATGGGAGAAGGCTGGGAAACAAACCCATGTTGAGTTTGCCAGGGAGCTGGGAATCCATTTCAATAGGTGGTGTGCTTCCTTAAAAATTAGCACTTTTGTTGACCTCTGTAATTTGGTTGTCCTGGAACAGTTTAAAAACTCCGTTCCGAGTCACCTTGCTGTATATATTAGTGAACATAACGTGAAAACAGCTGCTGAAGCTGCTAAGCTGGCAGATGAATATGTTCTTATACATAGGGGTGGCCGTGAGTATCAACCTCGCAGTGATTTTGGTTACAGGAGAGGCAATCAATCTTTTGTGGGAAGTCATGGAAAGGAGGAAGGCATTGGTTCTGATGTGAACAGTAGGTCAGAACGGATTTCCAGTGGGCATGTGTATGTGGATCCATCTGATGTATGTCATTATTGCAAAGCCAGAGGCCATTGGAAGCGGGGATGCCCTAAACGAGGTGCTCAAGTGAAATCTGTTGCTTTTGCTGCCTCTGAAACGCATGGTTTTGTTTCCTCTAAACAAGTGGACACAGGACGGAAGTACACTTTGGACCAGGGGGATTTTTCACCTTTTCTTTCTGACGGCCATGTGTCCATGGTGGGGAGTGATGCCACGGTACCGGTGAAAATTTTGAGGGATACTGGAGCTTTTAATTCATATATTGTGAGCTCTGTATTACCTTTTTCTCAAGAAACCAACACTGGAGATCATGTTTTGATGCGGGGAATGGGACTTATGGTGGAACCAGTTCCGCTGCATAAGTTGACATTGACTTGTGGATTGGTTCAGGGAGAAGTTATCATGGGGGTGCGCCCTGCACTTCCTCTGGAAGGAGTGGATGTAATCCTGGGTAATGATCTTGCTGGTGGCCGGGTGTGGGCTGATTGTCCACTACCTGCTCCCATAGTAACTTCTTCCCCTGATCTAGGGAAGTTGGATAAGAGCCCTCAGTGTTTCCCTGGGGTTTTTACAGCTTGTGCAGTGACATGAGCTATGTGCCGTGCTGAGCCTGCACCTGTCCCTGACCATGAAGGTGGAGGTGCAGAAGATGGTGATTTTTTTCTCTCTTTATGTCCCTGACTCTCTTTTGTCTGTTTCTCACAGAAATGGCGGAGCAGAGAGCAGATTCTTCTCTTCGCCACCTTTTTAATCAGGTTGTCGCTGATGAAGAGAGTCTGGCCTGTGGGTATGTGTTGAAGGATGGATTGTTGGTGTGGAAATGGTTGGTACATGGGGAGAATTTTGTTGGTGGTCCACTCTGTCAGACTGTTGTTCCCTCTAAATTTCGCAGTGAAGTGTTGCGGGCTTCCCATGATCAAGCAGGACATTTGGGGGTCCACAAGACTTATAATTATATCCTGCGTTATTTTTTTTGGCCTCGGTTAAAAAGGGACGTGTCAGAGTATATCAAAACCTGCCATACATGTCAGATGGCAGGGAAGCCAAACCAGAGCATCAAGCCGGTTCCCTTGTATCCAATTCTGGTGGTTATGCAACCCTTTGAACACCTCATTATCAGTGTTGTGTTCAAGACCAC
>NW_015117021.1:14571-16253 GCF_001443285.1 Poecilia latipinna | reverse complement strand
GTCATTTGTAATCATCAAAATTAAACGACATAAACATTTGAAATATATGAGTTTGTATGTAATGTATGAATATAATATACAAGTTTCACTTTTTAAATGGAATTACTGAAATAAATCTACTTTTTCATGGTATTCTAATTTTATGACCAGCACCTGTATTTTCATCATAACTTGCTGCGTATGGTGAACTGACAACTCCTCTGACGGTTGGATTTCTTAATGCCTCATGCGCAGGCATGGTACTCACTGCATGTTTGCTATTCTGACAGCGTTTGGCTATCTGATAGAACAACGGCTCTCAGTGAGTGACACTCCAGTTCTATCTAATAAGTAAAGAGCCGTGGAGAAGAATCAACTGTTTCTGAATGTCACCTCACTATACTGCAGACTTTTGGACATAGCGTTGTCCCATATATGCGACAAGTCAGTCTACACCTCCGCACAATAATTCAGCTTATGTGTCTCTGTACAGCTAGCTTTGCTAACATCACGTTAACGGAGCTTACCTTCTTTGAGCTACTTTTCTAAGTGACGAAAAAAGTTAGACGTTGTCCCCACCGTCTGTGAAAGCGAAGCGTTGTTGAGTTAGCTGTGGCCATCGGATTTCTTACTACTTTTGGAGCGCTATTATATTAGACAAACATTTTCTGCCGCTGAGAGAAAACATCTACGCAGGTCCTGGAGCGCCGCGCGCAAGTGAAAGGTGGGGAGGGGAAGGGGGGAGTAACAGAAACACGTAGTTGCTTGGATTTTAATCGGTGCGTTTTGCATCCACTGAAAACAAAGATGTTAACAAATAAACTGGACAGTATGCTGCACGTTTAGTGATATTTTCACAGTTGCGGTCTCGACTGGTCTTGAAATAATTTTGCCGAGTCCTCAGAGCCCGAGACCGAGACAAGACCGAGACCAAATGCGGTCGAGTCCGAGACGAGACCATCAAAAAATGGTCTTAAGACCGGTCTCGAGACCAAGACCAACTTCGAGTACCACAACACTGCTCATTATTGATTGTGTTGGTCCTTTACCTCGTTCTAAGGCTGGGAGTAATTATTTGTTGACGATAATGTGTCAGACAACAAGATATCCAGCTGCGCATCCACTGCGTACTATTACTGCTAGGTCTGTGGTGAAGGCTCTGACCCAAGTTATTTCTATTTTTGGTATTCTAAAGTTATTCAGTCTGATCAAGGTTAAATTTTTTCTTATTTGTTTGCTCAAGTTTTGAAACTGTTACAGGCCAAACATAATCAGGCTTCTGCATATCATGCTCAGTCAAGGTGCTCTCAAGAGGTTCCACCAGACCCTCAAGTCCTTGTTGCGGAGTTACTGTGTGGAGTTAAATCAGGATTGGGAGGATGGCTTACCATGGCTTCTGTTAGCTGCTCGTGAGGTGGTGCAAGAGAGCACTGGTTATACTCCAAACGAGCTTGTTTTTGGACATGTAGTGCGTGGACCGCTAAAACTGTTACATGATGCTGTGAGTTCTTCAGAACCTCCAAGTAAGTTAATTGACTGTCGGTGTCAAACACATTTTGGTTTAGGGGCCACATACAGCTTAATCTGATGTGCAGGGGGCCACACAAGTAAACTCATTGCAAGATTAAATAGAACCAATAAAAGTGGACTTGTTGATTTTTATATTAAACGAATTTCACTTTTACAAAATATATTATGAATAA
>NW_015117021.1:0-8511 GCF_001443285.1 Poecilia latipinna | reverse complement strand
CCCGCTTGGATAACCATTTAACCCGCTAATGGTGCATTCGCACTAAACCGTTACGCGCATTAAAAAACGCCTCTGACGCAGTTCGGCACGTTGCACATTTGGTGCGTTCACACCAAACGCACTTTGAGCGTCATGTGCATCTGGTTTACATTCAAAGTCTTTGTGAAACGTCGGACGCTTTGGACGCACTCGAAGCTTCAAACACTCAAAAGGGTTCAAATTGCGCCGCGCTAAACGCTTGAGCGCTGCAACTGTATGCAAACTGTACCCATTTAAACACAATATGTATATATTGCTTTGGACCAAGCTTCACGCATTGATTTTTAACCATTAAAAATATGATGTAATGATGACAAAACCTTCATACAAACATGGTGTTTTAATACAGTGGATCTCTGTATTCAGCTGTTATGGGGCGGCTGCAGGCATTTGCCTTTTACATTTCTCCAGATTCCAGTTTTGAAAATGGAATAAACTTTATTCCTTCCTCTAAATGCTCTGGGAAAAACGTGCTTTGTGCATGTTCCCCCACAATTTTTAACCATTTTTTCTGATTATTTTTCACCAAATCTGTATCACTGCAGCGCATTTAATAGCCAGCAATCAATAAAGACCGCTTCGCATGATGGACCCGACAGCTTTGTCCTCCGGGTAAGGGGCACTTATTTCGGGGCAAATTACAACAAACCCAATGCCATCGTGTCAACTGAACAAGTGTGCATGCCTGACATTCAAAGTGCAAAACAGAGATGACGAAACACCCCTGGCCGGATTCATTTGGATTCACCTCCAAAATGAATCCGGCGCCGCTGGGTCAGAGATAAGCCGAACTAATCAGGCCAGAGCAGCATTCTGCCTCAGCCCCGGCTGTTAAGCTATTACAAGCCAGTCCAACTACATTTTTCAGAAACAAAGAATGAGATAAACTACTTCTGACGGTTGTTCTGATTAACAAGATAACTGAAGCTGCAAGATAATACCTGTCTATAACTGTTTTCCAGTAATAGCCTAATATAAGTATCAATACAATCAATAAAGAACAGAGATGTTTCATTCAGACATCATATTTAATTCCTTTCAAAAATTTAAATACACCTTCATATCCTTTGAAAATACAGTACATCTTTCACAACCAAAGCGCAACCAATAAAATAAAAAAATAAGCATAAACTCACAAGACAGGCATGAAAACAACAAAAATAACACCACAGGTTTGATTACAGAATGCACTGACAAATACGGGAACCACAAAAAAACTAAATGTATGCAAACAGAAACAATCTGTATAGAAGAGTGATTTTAGCACTTAGTTCAGTTTTCACTACTTGTTACTGATGTGAAAAAAAAATCAGTGAACGTTAAGCTCAAGGATGTTTTAGTTGGAAACGGCAAATGGCAATTGAGGACTTCTGGGACACAGTGTTCTTTTCTGGGGGGCGTAGTGGGACAAACAACTTGACATTTAAAGATTTTCAACTAAACAAAGCTGCAGACGGAGACATAAAAAGAGGAGGAAGAGAGGAAGCTGAAAATGATGAAAAAGAAATGATGAAAAGAAACCTGACTAACTGTTCTGTCTACTTGGCTTTCTGTGGATTTCAGAGTTTAAAATTGGAATCAAACATTTGCTCCACATTCCACCACTACAGTGAGATTCATGTTTACTGCTACATGTATGTTGCTAGTACGTAGTTACAGCATGCCAAGTTTCCCAAACTGTAATATTATGTTCACATGTTGACATAAATGCAGTTTTTTAGAGTTCGAGTGACAGGAAATCCATCAAGCAAGCCCAGTGTTGGAACACTAAAATTACCCAGTGAGACTCCATATCCTGCTTCTTCAAATAATTCTATTATTTTTCACAAGCATAATTTAAAAATACATTATATTTTTTACATTGTAAATTGTTGCACTATTCTCTCTAAAATGGCCTGTTTTAACCCCTGTCACTTTAAAGGTTGCCGTTTTCTGATTGGTCAGCTGTGGATCCAGTAACCAAATTTGCTACTAAATTACATCATCTCAATGTGTTTTCACAGTGACTTCATAAGCTTTTTATAAGTGATCTGTTTTACTGGACTTTGCAAAAGTGATTATCATTTTTCACATTTATTTATTTCATCTACAACATTACATTCAAAGTCATTTATTGGTATTTTATGAGATCGGTTAATGGAGTGTTGCATCTAATTCATTTAGAGTAAAGCCGAAGCTCAAGGTCTTCACACCAGAGGGTAATAATAGTTTAAGACTAACACTCCACATTCAACTTAACACACCATCACCAGTATGAAACATGGTGGTGGCAGTATCATGGTGTCATCCTGAGGAGAAAGGTTTACCTTCCAGCAGAAGAACGACCTGAATCATACAGCCAAAACTCCACTGGGTTAGTTCAAATTAAAGCAGGTTTTGTGCTTTGAAAGGCCCAGTCAAAGTCCAGAGCTAAATCTAGTTGGGAAGTTGTAGGAAAATCTAAACAGTGGCTTGTAGACACTCTTCATCCAGTTTGAACATGAGCCATTTCCAAAGAGGAAGGGGGCCTAAATTTCGGTTTGTCAGTGTGCAGAGTAGCTAAGAAACCCCACCCATAAAGCAACTTCTTGTTGGTTCCTCCAACCGTTGACCCGATCCAACCTGCAACATTTCCACTAGGTATGGATGACATAAAATCACCAACAAAGTACAATAAAGTTTGTGGTTTTACAGAAAGCAATGAAATAAAGTAAGCACAGTAAAGGTAGTGCTTTCCACAGACCAGTGATTCTCCTTTATTCTGGTCTTTCTATGACTATAAAGCTTCTTCTCCACAGCCGAGGCTTTAACCGGTTCTTCTCGTCAGCCCGACCAGATTCATCTCCATTTAAAGATTCTGTTTTTTCCGTTTTTTAAAAACCACCTTATTTGTAGTACAAAGCAGATCTAGCCAAGCGATTTGATTGGAAGCAGATTGAATTTCTTGATTTTCTTGATGGATTTAAGTCAACAACATCTCAACCACCGTCTTCAAATTATGATGAGACCATAATATTCATAATTTCACGGTCAAACCTTCAGATCCAAACCTTTTCATCAGTTGTGTTGGAAGAGCCCATTCACCGTCAACTGCTCAGGGCAATGAACAAATTAACCAAAAGATGTCAGAGAATCTGGCCTCCCATGGGTACAAGCACAAAATAAAATATCAGCAATAGAGACACACCCGACTGGGCCAGAACGGAACAAGATATTAACCGCAGAGAGTGAGACTTTTCATTGGAGAAGAAGCTCAACACACCAGAGTGAAGCCAAGCCGGCCCACATTGTTCCCCCCAAACCTTTCTACCTCTCTGCTCAAACCTGGAATTTCAATCTAAGCAAATGTCTATCTAAAAACTTCTAGGGAAGAGTTTGGATGTTACGCACTAGAGGTGTTGCTTCTGTAGCACTCTCTTTTGGATCAATTTAGATCCACGGTAATCAGTCACACAATGTTAAATGTGAGTGAACTGCAATATTTTCATGCTTAAATTCTAGCAGTAGTGGCGGTCCCAATCGTCCAAAGATCCAGTTCCAAGAGAGGGTAGGAACTGCTGGAGAAAACATGATGTATGCAAAAAACTTGGACATTGAAATATGTGGAGTCTTCCTCACTCATCTGCTCGACTGAGAACTGAAAGTGAATCTGTGTCAGGGATTAAAGGAAGGCCTGGGAGTGACAGACAGACAGACAGAGTACATTTACCTAAAGGAAACAAGTATCTCATTGAGTATTGCACATGGAGTTTTCTCAGACCTTTTC
This sequence comes from Poecilia latipinna, assembly GCF_001443285.1. Lineage (NCBI taxonomy): Eukaryota > Metazoa > Chordata > Actinopteri > Cyprinodontiformes > Poeciliidae > Poecilia > Poecilia latipinna. The sequence continues at coordinate 4,727 of NW_015117021.1, read as the reverse complement.
TGACCTGCAACATAAAGTAAAGCCTCTGAACTTCAGAGGTGGGAGTGATGAGTCTCTGAAGATGGGAGTGTCACCGAAATTTATCACACAAACTCTACAGACAGCGATGACAACATAAAGATGCTTTAAATAAAACTTAAAGACAACATGACAACAGCTCTCTGCATATTGTAAACAGACAATGCAGAGCAAATACATTCAGTTTCACGCATTCTTCAGTCACATGAACCCGCCTGGACTCTGAGTACAGACTGCTGAGGAACGATACAATACTTCCAATATGTCCAATACATCCAACACATCAACCGATCGCAGCCGCCGCTCAAACAAAAGGTGTTACGGAAACAAATGGTGACCATCAAGCTGCTGACCTGATGCCTGGATGACCAACACACTTAGCAAATATTCTTTTGGTTTTCTGGCTTAACAACCTGGTGAGGTGAAGAATCCAGAGACATTTCATAAAGTTGGTTCCTCAATATTTTACATCTACGCCGAGGGTACAGCAAATCAGAGTCAATGAACATGTATGCTGCTCCCTGATTGTCTGTTTTGCTAATGATAGTCAGTAGCATGTTAAGTAGCACAGGGCATGGGTATTTCAGCTTCCCACACTGCATTTTCTTTTGATTATTTTAGATTTTTGTGGAAAAAAAATCCATATATAGGCGAATTTTCCGTGAATATGTGGAGTGGCATTCACTGTATTTTAAAATGTTGTTTGACTCTTCACCTCACCATCACCTTCACAAGCAAGGTGACTTTTTTTTTCTTTGGTACGAGCATGTCCATGTGACAATGCAGGAATCGTTTTTCAATGAATAAAGCCAGATTTTTATATAAAGGAATGTGATAATTATCGTAAACCACCTTCAATGTGTAAACGCTGTAGAATCAATGGTGTGGAAATACTTAAATTTTATTCTTTCAAAGGACAACCTGACAGTTTCAAATCCTGGTTAGAGACATGTAGGAATGTATAAAGAGTCTTTCTTATGGTACGAATATGCCTCAAGGTTTATTTGCGATGTCACACAGACCAGATTGTTTCTATTTTTAATATAACTAGATGTCTGAGTCAGTGCAATGCAGAACCAGTCAAACTTTTTCCATATTTTCTTAGCTGAAAACCACAAACTTGAATTTAAGTAGATTTTGTTTTGTAAGAAACTAACACATGATAGTGCATAAAACTTGGAAATGAGTGGCATCTATTTGCATTCAGACCTCTTTAGTTTGATATTTATGTCTTAGAATGGTCCAGTCAAAGTCCAAACCTAAATTTAATTGAGAAAATATGGCATGTTTTGATGTCTTCCACACAAAGACTCTGGGTTTCCTTTAGGACAAATAATGGGTTTGAACTGATTATTTATCAAAACATGGAAATCCATATTTTATTTATCTTCCACTTTACAGTTATGCACTACTATGTGGTTCTATTATGTGAAAAAGGAGAAACTTTTTCACATAAAAATGTCAAAGTTTATGGTTGTAATCTGAAAAAACTTGAAAAAGTCCAAGTGGTAACTCTTCAGTGCATCATAACTGGATTCAGGTAAACGTGTTGAAGACAGTCTGAGAGTGGAGGAGTCTGACAATTCTAATCATTATTATTTACAGAAAATAAAAGTTGATAAACTTTTTTTTCTACCTAGTTTTAAACCAAACAGGCCATGAAGGTTTGCTTTCCCATTTGAGTTGCAGTGGCTCCCTAACTAACATCATTGTCTGAAAGGGCTTAACTCGGCAACGGACGCTCCCAGTGTCATGCTACGTCGGGCTCAGTTAGCAAGAAACTAATGTACCATTTAGTAAGAGCTGGAACATCAGTTTCCTACGATGGTGCATTGTAGAAAAAACAAAAATTGTAAGGTTGGGACAAAAACATAATGAAATTTCCTACCAAAAATTCAGAAATATTTTGAAATTTCTGAGTTTGAAAAGTCAAAAATGTTAGATTTTTGACTCTAAGAAATTTTTAAAACTCAGAAATGTCCAAGTTTTTTCTAGAAAATTTCTGAGATTAATCTAATAATTTCTGAGTTTATTGGTGGACAGTTAAAATTTTTTTTTCTATATATGATGGCCCTAATACGCCTGCTTTCTCTCCATTCTTTGCTTCAAATAAAGCATTGCTAAGCTAAAATTAAAGCTTAGCAATGCAAATGTTGAAGACTTGGTGCCTCTTCCTAACATTTCCTTTCTTGCTTTGATTAAAAGTAAGACATCAACTTCTCTGCCTTTCCTCGCTTCATTTTTCAGGGAGTAAAAATTTTTTTTTTTTTTTTTTGCTTTAAATGTAATTATTCATTCATGTCTTTGCCATTCAGACACGTTCAAGAGAAAAAAAACAAAACATTCTTTACAGATACAGGACACGTCACATCGTGTGAAGGAATGAGCATCTCTTTGGAGATGCATGCACACACCTGCCTCATGCTGCTGAAGCATACAGTTATAGTTCGTATGAATGGACAAACAAAAACACAGGATCCATAATGAAGACACAATGGTCTAGTATAATTCCTGGGGTATTTGGGATCCAACATGTCGGCAATCTAAGATGTTTCATCTCCGAAGTACGAGAATCCTTTGAATTCATCTTGGTTGATCTGCTTGATGATGCTGTCATCCACGGGCGTCAGGACAGGTTCTTCACGTGTAAAATCCTGGTCAAAGTTATTGACGTCCCTTTTGGTTTTCTGTAAGAAACAGAACATCAGATAAGGTCCTGCTTGGTCAGATTTCAGCCTTTGTACTTGTGGGACTCCTGCAGCCGTGTCAGCGGTTTTTAACCAAGTTAGAAAACAAACAAGAACTTTCTTTGGAAAGGATTAGCACACAATCTCCCAGACTGAACTCACAATACGAGGTTTAAACGGCGGCTTGATCTTCCTCTGGTCCAGCAGCATCCAGTCAATTTCTCTGAAGAACGGATGGAGCTTGATGGCATCCTCACAACCTTGTGCTGCCACACAGCCCAGACGCTTGTTTGGACTCTTCGTCATGAACTGTCAAACACAAGGAGACAGAGGATCATTAGTTTAAAGGAGCAGCGTGGAAGGTTTAGTAACATCTTGTGGCATCAGCACAAACTGCAATGTATGTAGAAACTAGAAAATTCCTGAAGAAATTTAACTGGGGCCTGCCGGTTTTTAATAAAGTGTTCTGATGCTAAATATTAGCATTAATGCTAAAGAAAGCTGCAATGTAGACAATTACCTAAGGAGAGTCAGAAGCATGTTGACTAAGCTGTACTTGTACCATTCAGTATGTTGCATAAACTAAAATTAGCCAAAAATGCTAATAATAGCATGAATGCTATCAGTAGCATGTGGAGTATCACTAGCATGTTGTCTGTCATTGACTTACTCCATTCAGTATACGAAACATTGCTAATAAGTAAGAAAAGCGTTCTGATGCTCAACATTAGCATCAATGCTAAGCTGAGCTAAATTGTAGTCAAAAACCTGTGGAGAGTCAGAAACATGTTCACTAAGCTTTACTTGCACCATTCATTATGTTAAAATTAATGCAAAAGCTAAAATTAGCCAAAATGCTAATGTTAGCATGATTGCTATCACTAGCATGTTGTCTGTCATTCACTTAGTCCATTCAGTATACTAAACATGGCTAACAAGTACAAAAATTAGCTAAAAGCTTATTTTAGGTAAAATGCTAATGCTAATGTACTGGCTTGCGCAAGCCAGTTCCATAACCTGAGAGAAAATGCTAATAAAGGATAATATAATAACTAACTCGAGGGAAAAAGATAATAAAAGCTATTATTGCACTGCCTATGGCCTATGGTGGTGCACTTACCTGAGAGGATTATTGAGGCTTTTATTTTGAAATTTTCATTAAGCTTCATTTGAAATTGCAACACTAATCCTGGGTGTAACAGTGGTTTGGTTAAACCAGTTATCTAATGCCCAAAAGAGCAATTACATGATGTAAAAAGTTTTCAAGGCTTTTGTTTTGACATTTTCAGTAAACTTCATTTGAAATGGCCACAATAATCCCATGTGTAATAGTGATTGGGTTAAATCAGTTATATAATGCTCAAAACACAAGTAGTTCTGAATACCAGCTAAGTCCTACTCTGTAGTAACAGACAGTTCTGCCATGTTGTAGTTCTTACATGCTGCGCAGGCCTCTCTTTTAACTGAGTCTTTGCCATAGATAAAACTAGTTATGGCATGTTTCTAGTCCTAAGCAGCTCCTCTGCTCTGCTCTGTGTTCTGTTGCTACGGTAATTAATCCCCTGCCAACTGCAGCTGTGAGTGACAGACAGTTCCGCCATGTTGCGTTCTGACATTCTGCTCAACTGAGTGTTCAGGCATAGTTAGAAACTACAATGATGGCGTGTTTGTAGTCCTAAGGAGTTCCTCTGTAATCCTAAACGGCTCCTCTGCTCTGTGTTCTGTTGCTAATTGGGGCCTGCCCATAGCATTACATAGGGAAGAGCAGCAAGGCAGTCACTGCACCTAGTGTCACTGCCATTACATGGCAGTCACTAGGTGCCTGCCATGTAATACATGGCAGGCACCTATTGTTCTACACCTAATAGAACATTTCTTTATTTCTTTATTTTTATTCCGTCATCGTTAATGCGGCTCGTACTGCTGCGTGCAATAATATTAGCCTTTTTTATGTTTGTTTTCCTCAGGATAGTGAACATTAGCACAAATATTTGCATTTCACTGCCCTTGACTAGTGCATTA
>NW_015117020.1:32246-36279 GCF_001443285.1 Poecilia latipinna | reverse complement strand
GCACGTTGGACGTACCATGCACACTAAAAACGCCTGGGTTAATTATTTAGCCCGAATGCTGGGATCATGCTGTTGGCACAACCAAACCAAAGGTTGGAGGGGGTTCTGACCTAATGGTGTCAGAGAAGGGATTAAAAAGAGCCGAAGCGCACCATTTTGAATTTAACAATGACCCGTTAAGACTTCACTGATCCTCTTCCACAAGACGAAACAGCACCAACTGGTAAGATGGTAAAAATGATGCTGTGTGATAATGTTAATGTCAGAGGCTTATGAATTGTTTGGTTCACCCCAGTAAGTGAGTTTGTATACCAAAAAAATAACATTAGTAGATAGTAGTTAGCAAAAGATAGCTAACTACTGGCTATGAACGAGGTTCATCATTCATAAAATGGCCAAAAACGGATCATAAAGTCGATATAGGTAGGCAATACAGTGTTAAATACAGCCATCAGCCACTTTGCTGGGTATTCTTGTTAAATCTCTTTATAAAACAAATAGCAAATCAGCGAATCAAAATGGCTGATGCAACTATGCATTTCAATTTAACGTAGACAGCTTCAATCAGAGCAATGGATAGTAAAGAAGGGGCTGATCTACTGGGATTTTCACACACTATCGTCTCTTGAATCTTCAGAAAATAGTCTGGAGGGGGAAAAAAAAATCAATGGAGAGCCTGTTAAAATGGTTTGCTAATGTCACAAATCAGTGCAAAAAAACAACTCAAAGAAATCAAGTATAGAGAATACCAATAAAAATATATCGCATCTTAAAGCAGGTGGCCTTCAGCAACAGGAAACCACACAGGATGTCACTCATGTCATCTCAAAACAGCTATTAGAGGGTACAATTCACCCAAGCTCATCAAATAAGAACTTTAACTGATTGGGAAAACATTTCCTGATCCGATGAGTCTTGAATTTTGCTGCAACATTGATACGGTACAATTAGAAAAACTGTAAAAACGACATGAAAACCTGGATCATTCTGCTTTGAATCAACTGTTCAGACAGGTGGTGTAATGGCACTGGGCTGTTTATGTAGCAAACCTTAGAGCCATCAGAACCAATTGGGAATTATTTACATGCTACAATGTACCTTCATCACTCCATCGTACCCATGTTCTGCTGCCAGCAGGATATTGCATGGCGTCACCATGACGATCATGTCAAACAGTTTCTTGAACACTGCAATGTCTTCACTGCATTCCTGTGGGCTCCACAGTCACTACACCTTAATCCACTGGTTCCCAGCCTTCAAATTCAGTTCCCACCACTTGGCAATTTAGATCTTTTCCAGTTGCATAATGCCTAAATTAAATGAATCGATCATTACCAGGCTTGTGAAAATACTTGATGGAATGCTGGTGAGGTATTGCAATTACTGGAATTAGGTGTTTTGGAGGAGACACACAAAAACATGCTGAGCAATGGGCATTGAGCAGCAGGGTTGGGGAATGCTGCCGTACCTTTTGGGATGTGTTGGAACAGGAGAAGGCTGCCATGGATCTGCATCCATCAAATCAGATCAGAAGTTGTAATGTCAATATAGACTAAGATCTCTGGCCTATGTTTCAAAATCTGTGTACGACTCAGTTGTTTCCAATGTCTGAAGTAGTTTTGGATGTAATTTCAAGTGTAAGTTATATGTTGACCTTCTTTCATTTTGATGATTTCAAAATTTTAAAAAAAAAAAAGGACTCAAACTAGATGAACGCATGTAGAATTACAAAAAATATTACCAAAACAACTAATGAGGTGAAATATAACACAATCTATTTCAGGCGTTTGACCTATGGTCTTTGTGGTCTAAGTATTTTTCATTGGTTTAGTATCTTTGCACGTTGATCCAGGTTCTTACGTACTTCATTATGTACTCATAAGCTCCTCAGTTCAGGTTCTCACTCAACCGGATTCACCTTATCACATCACTTCTACTTCCTGTGCTTCTGTAGCATCGAACTCTGTGGAAAAAAAAAATAAAAAATCTTTTTCGGAGGATTTTTCTGCAGGGTAGCTTTGCTTTGTGTGTTTTTCAGACAGTGAATGAGCTAGCTTCCATTGCATGTTTGTTTATGCCTTGTGGCATGCTTCAGGCCATGAGCTAAACTGCTGGGTGCCATAGTGCAGCACAGAGCTGTATTTTGGTGTGTACTACATTAATTGCAGTGATAATCCTAATGATACAAGTTAAACTTAATATTTATCCCCTAGCTTTAAATCTGTTAAGATGTGCAAACGTTTAGCTGCAGCAACCACTCTAGGCGGGTCTCCCCGTTCGGTTTCCATGCAAACCTGCATTTGTGCCACATTACGGGCAGATCCCCATGCACACGCTGAATAATGCGGCTTCCTGTGCAATCAGCCTCACTGCTGCCCTCCCAAGCAAGTGGCCCCACATCTCCTGCAATTACATTTTCCCCTCTGTAATCTGGCGCTTCCACCCAAACGAGAGCGGCCTGAGTAATTTGCACAAAAGATTTGCCAAATTAAGAAATATAATGGGCAAGAATCCGGTTCGCTCTCTGCCGGTTATTGAATACAGCAGCGCCGAAAGCAACGCTCGCTTCTGTACCCCGTTTGCTTCCCGTGGTATAATCACATTCACGTCCCAACTCCGTGTAGCCCAAACCTCTCGCAGAGAGAAAACAAAGGTAGTCATCATGACAATCTGTAATATTAATCGGATTGGGTTAAGTGTGTCTCTCGGGCTGGCTCCCCCTCCCCCCGCTTTCCTTTTCAACAACCTGTGGCTGTGTTTTAATCTAATTGCGCTAATTTTGTATTCAAAATCAGGACCTTGCCTTCTTTGCACCCCCCCACCCCCACCACCACCACCATTATGCTTTTACGAATACCACCCTGTACTTCACGTGAATGTTCACAAATTTGTAAATAATTACTATCACATGGAAGGAAAAATAATAGGCGGCCCCAATACAAATTCACTAGCTCGAGGCGGTGTGGTAATCATGGAGGAGAGCGGGACAGGGAGAATAAGCGATGTGGGGTAAGGCGTAATCACATTGTATAACAACCAGCTGACAGTTTGAAAAGGAAAAAAGAGCTCCCGGTGAATAATGAGCAACTTTGTTCATAGTACTTATGACTATATATTCTACATCATTTGTCACTAACAACTGTGTGTTCCCGCTTCAGAACGCTTGTTACAGATAGTTAAAACAGACTTGCCGCAGCCTAATAGATTCATTGTTCGTTTGTAAGGATGGCTCCTTACAAAAAAAAGGAAAGAAAATCAGGTACATTTGTGTGGCTATATGTGTTACTTAAAAGCAAAAGAAGAAGAAGAAGAAAAACACAACACCACACATGCTTTCTGGGGAAGTTGGTGACAGATTGGATGTGTTATCTGCCTATTAGCACAACAGCCCATTATCAATGTGCCCAGGTTACCGCGCCTGGCTGTAAAGCAATAAAGACAGCCTGATTCCAGCCACCGCTGAGTAGGAGTTCAGTGGCTGCCTGCGTCCTATCACTTTCAAATGAGCACCACAAATCACTTCAGCAGGATGCCTGTAACGGTAATGTGGCCATCAGCATATGAAAATACTGCATGTATGTATGGGGGGAACCATCCAATTTGCTGCCAGCAGATGGAAAGAAGAAACCCAACGATGCACTGAGTGATTGTTAGATAGCTGGCTGCTGTGCATGCGTGTCGTGTCTACGTGCAACGCTGGATGTGCATGGCTTGTTAATACCGGCACAACAACATGTTACTGCATGCAACCCTGTGTAAATAACATTTTTTTTTTTGGTATGAAATTGTCAGAAAATGGACGGTCTTCTTTGCATTAATAAGCAAATCAGTTTCACAGCTTAACAAGCCAACCAAGGGGGGGAAAGTTTCATGTGTTCATGTGTCTTCGGAAACATGCCTGTGTGTTTGATGATGATGATGATGATGATGATATGTGTGTGTGTGTGTGTGTGTGTGTGTGTGTGTGTGTGTGTGTGTGGGTGTGTGTGTGCGCGTGTGGCGCATATTTTTGTATAAAACAGCCCGATGGTGG